>NW_004798017.1:332135-334132 GCF_000002075.1 Aplysia californica | reverse complement strand
CCTGGCCAGACGGTGGTACCATCGGTCCTGGCACCGGGCGGTCTCCACTTGCGGGTCGCATTGGCTGACCTTGAGAGGAACGAGGGGAAGAAAGAGCAGCTCTGGAACCCGCTGTAGGGAAAAAACAAAACAAAAAACAAAAAAACAATCAGGTCGTCTCGTTACAATTCTGTAAATAAAAACAATCAGGGTTTTTTCCTTGATACATCTCTGTCAAAAAAACATCCAGTTTTTCTTTATATAAACCTCTGTAAAAAATAATCATGTTTTTTTATTTACACCTCTGGTACCTGGTGGAGGGAGGTGGGGGGGGGGGACAATCAGACTACTCTATCGTTTTTAACAGAGATGATGGTCTCATGAAGATAAAAGAACTCCAGATCACTTTATCAGGAGAGTCACCTCTGTGGGAAAAGATAAGAGTTTTTTAAATCTTTTATCTTCAGAGGAGAGAAAAGGATGACAGATGTTTGATAGGAAAGAACAAGTAGAGATAAAGATGACAGATGTTTGATAGGAAAGAACAAGCAGAGATAAAGATGACAGATATTTGATAGGAAAGAACAAGCAGAGATATGGATGACAGATGTTTGATAGGAAAGAAGGAGAAGGAGAGATAAGGATGACAGATGTTTGATAGGAAAGAAGGAGAAGGAGAGATAAGGACGATAGATGGTCGCTTTTAAGGACAAGCTGGTTAACCCTGATTTCAGGGGTTTTCAGAAATCTAAATCTATACCAAAAGAGGGCATTACCTTACCTGTAGGAGAAGTTTGGTTTCATTGGTGTGTATATCTTTTTGGTTATAGAGAAAACCCTCCTTGTTTTTTAAAGACATATTTCACGGATCTAAATAATTTACCTTCAATGTTCTCAAAACAGCATTTTTCGGAATAACCCCCTTATGCTTAAAAGCGACCAGACATTTGATAGTAAAGAAGGAGCAGACCAAAGCAGAGCACCCGCCAACCACCCACTGACCTGTATGGTCGTAGTGTCCTCCCGGGGAATCTTTGCTGGTGGGTGTGGGTGGTGCTACGTTGATCTGAATGTTGGCGTAGTTCGACTCTCCGGGGTACCCAGCCGGACCTGCAAAAATAAAGATAAATATATAAATAAATAAATTTTGTAATGAATAAATAAATACAAATAATTTTAATGTAGCCGTTTTTGCACCCTCATCGACACAATTAAGATCATGATGGTTTCTGCCCCTGTTTGTCAGTGTCAACCCACGCAGAGAGAGATACAACGTCCCAGCAAAAAGACTACGAAACTTGATAAAAATTCACTCTGACAAAGGAATTGAACTTGGTCTCCTGGGTGTGACAGCAACAACCTCACTGTGACAGCAACAACAGCAACTACAGCAACAACAACAACGACAACAACATACCACCAGACACAGACTGATAGTCCGGAGGCCTGTAGTCATCTGTCCCCATGTAGCACCCATTCAACAACAACAACAACAACAACAACAGCAACAACAACAACAACATACCACCAGACACAGACTGATAGTCCGGAGGCCTGTAGTCATCTGTCCCCATGTAGCACCCATTCAACAACAACAACAACAACAACAGCAACAACAACAGCAACAACAACATACCATCAGACACAGACTGATAGTCCGGAGGTCTGTAGTCATCTGTCCTCATGTAGCGCGCCTCTCCCCCGTAGATGTTCCCATACAAGTGACCGTCTTCCTCTGCATATGCATGAGGTGGAGCCGGGGGAGGTGGGGGAGGGAAGTCGTCCTCCGGGTCGTAGCTGTAGCCCTTGGGGATGTTGTCTGGGGGCGGCGGCGGTGGGTAGCCGCTTGGGTCATCCGGGTAGTGGTCAATATTGACTTGACGGTAGCTTTGGCCGCCTGGTCAGGGAGAAACATACACACTTAAATTTTATAGAAGGAGCACGCTTAGAAAAGGGACACGCTTAGAGAAGTGGTACACACTTAGATAGGAGGTACACACTGAGAAGTCAAACAGGAG
>NW_004798017.1:325870-332035 GCF_000002075.1 Aplysia californica | reverse complement strand
ATATAAATAAATAAATTTTGTAATGAATAAATAAATACAAATAATTTTAATGTAGCCGTTTTTGCACCCTCATCGACACAATTAAGATCATGATGGTTTCTGCCCCTGTTTGTCAGTGTCAACCCACGCAGAGAGAGATACAACGTCCCAGCAAAAAGACTACGAAACTTGATAAAAATTCACTCCGACAAAGGAATTGAACTTGGTCTCCTGGGTGTGACAGCAACAACCTCACTGTGACAGCAACAACAGCAACTACAGCAACAACAACAACGACAACAACATACCACCAGACACAGACTGATAGTCCGGAGGCCTGTAGTCATCTGTCCCCATGTAGCACCCATTCAACAACAACAACAACAACAACAGCAACAACAACAGCAACAACAACATACCATCAGACACAGACTGATAGTCCGGAGGTCTGTAGTCATCTGTCCTCATGTAGCGCGCCTCTCCCCCGTAGATGTTCCCATACAAGTGACCGTCTTCCTCTGCATATGCATGAGGTGGAGCCGGGGGAGGTGGGGGAGGGAAGTCGTCCTCCGGGTCGTAGCTGTAGCCCTTGGGGATGTTGTCTGGGGGCGGCGGCGGTGGGTAGCCGCTTGGGTCATCCGGGTAGTGGTCAATATTGACTTGACGGTAGCTTTGGCCGCCTGGTCAGGGAGAAACATACACACTTAAATTTTATAGAAGGAGCACGCTTAGAAAAGGGACACGCTTAGAGAAGTGGTACACACTTAGATAGGAGGTACACACTGAGAAGTCAAACAGGAGGTACAAAAGCAGATAGAAGGTATACACTTCGAACAAGTAGATAGTTTAGTTTAGTTTTAGTAGAGGTTTTACGGCGCTCGCAACTGCATAAGGTCATATGAGCACCAGAAGATTAAAGGTGTTACAAGAGAGTAACAAACATAAAAAAGAAGAAGGGGAGATAAGGGAAATAGAAGGTACATGCTTAGATAGGAGGTCCACACTTAGCAGGTATACACTTAGACAGAAGGTACACACTTAGATAGAAGGTACACACTTAGATAGAAGGTACACACTTAGATAGAAGGTACTCATCAAGAAAGAAGGAACACACTTAGACAGAAGATACACACATAGATAGAAGGTACACACTTAGATAGAAGGTACACACTTAGATAGAAGGTACACACTTAGATAGAAGGTACTCATCAAGAAAGAAGGAACACACTTAGACAGAAGGTACACACTTAGATAGAAAGTACACACTTAGATAGAAGGTACACACTTAGATAGAAGGTACACACTTAGATAGAAGGTATACACTTAGACAGAAAGTACACACATAGATAAAAAGAACACACTTAGATAGAAGGTACACACTTAGATAGGAGGTACACACTTAGATAGAAAGAACACACTTAGATAGAAGGTATACACATAGATAGAAGGTACACACTTAGATAGAAGGTACGCACTTAGATAGAAGGTACACACTTAGATAGGAGGAACACACTTAGATAAAAAGAACACACTTAGATAGAAGGTACACACATAGATAGAAGGTACACACTTAGATAGAAGGTACACACTTAGATAGAAGGTACACACTTAGATAGAAGGTACTCATCAAGAAAGAAGGAACACGCTTAGACAGAAGGTACACACTTAGCAGGTATACACTTAGATGCAAGGTACACACTTAGATGCAAGGTACACACTTAGATAGAAGGTACACACTTAGACAGAAGGTACACACTTAGATAGAAGGTATACACTTAGACAGAAGGTACACACATAGATAGAAAGAACACACTTAGATAGAAGGTACATACTTAGATAGGAGGTACACACTTAGATAGAAAGAACACACTTAGATAGAAGGTACACACATAGACAGAAGGTACACTTAGATAGAAGGTACACACTTAGATAGAAGGTACACACTTAGACAGAAGGTACACACTTAGATAGGAGGTACACACTTAGATAGAAAGAACACACTTAGATAGAAGGTACACACATAGATAAAAGATACACACTTAGATAGAACTGAACGCTTAGAGACAACACAGGTGATAGTATGAAAACACGCACTTAAAAGATACTAAAAGATTAAAATATAGTTAACTAATTTCGTACACTGCCAATTTTCTTAAGCTGAAAGTAAATACTTTTGCTGAGCTGGCTAATTTGGGAGGACATAGACATATTATTATCCAATTGAACGAATGGTATGGTTATTAACATCAATTTGTAGCTCTGGGAGATTTTTAATGGCTTTTGTATTTCCACTCAACATTATTTCCGTCTTGTCATCATTTAGTTTCAATTATTGCTGGTCATCCATATTTTTATATCTCTAGTACATTGTTCAGTAGAGTCGACTAAAAGTGGTATTCGATCGAAATCGATAGACTTATATATATAAATTTGAGTGTCATCAGCATAAAGATGGTAATTCATGCCATATTGTCAATATTTGTCCTGTGCTGTCACTTGCGGAAAAAAAAGGAAAAAAAAAAGTTATACAATCGTCTTGTCGGGCTCGCCATCGTGACCAGTATATATCTATCTGATCCTATAGACTAACTAGAGTCCAAATTTCTCAATATTATTTGATTCTATTATAGTCTACAGACTAACTAGGGTCCAAAATCTATTTGATCCTACAGAGACTAACTAGAGTCCACATACTTTGTCTGTAGGAAATGGACTGAGAGTGTAAACACTAGACTTAATAATGGTCAAACTATCAGGACGTCCCATTTACCTTGTCTGTAGGACATGCCCTGAGAGTAAACACTAGAGTGATATTATAATGGTCAAACTACCAGGACGTCCCATTTACCTTGTCTGTAGGACATGCCCTGAGAGTAAACACTAACTGGTAAAACTATCAGATCAGGACGTCCCACTTACCTTGTCTGTAGGACATGCCCTGAGAGTAAACACTAACTGGTAAAACTATCAGATCAGGACGTCCCACTTACCTTGTCTGTAGGACATGCCCTGAGAGTAAACACTAACTGGTAAAACTATCAGATCAGGACGTCCCACTTACCTTGTCTGTAGGACATGCCCTGAGAGTAGGGTTTGGGGGCGGTCCCGGGGGGCACTCGGACCTGGCCGTAGTCTGGCTCCATGTTGTGATACGACATTCTTCTACGATGTCACAGACAGACAGAGTCGTTGGCGCGTCAGCTCAACGAGAAATCTAGGTCTGTTTGAGTAAAGAGAAGCATGACTCACATGACATCGGCATTTAGTTCAGGGAAAGACCGGAAAGAAACAATAGAGGGAAAGAAATAAAGTAAGTAAGGCCATCCAGTTGCACCCACCAATTACCGATGGGGTAGGAACCTTAATCTTTCCAAATTCCCACCACTTATTCAAAGATAAAACAGAGTGTCTTCGTATACAGTAACCGGGCACCTAGTCTCAGTATCTACGTACACGGTAACCGGAATGAAAATAAATCAATATTTGTCCTGTGCTGACACTTGCAGAAAAAAAAGGAAGTTATACAATCGTCTTGTCGGGCTTGCCATCGTGACCAGTCAGTGAACTTGTGCATTCGCTAGAGTTGGGTCGGGCTCGCAAAATTAGCGTCGGCGAGTAACGAACTACTCGCTGGCACTATCCGTAAATGAGCAGACAGGTAACGAACCGTCCGCTTGTGAAGAGTAGTTCGCTACTCGCTACACATCGGACAGAGACTACAGTTCGTTTAGCGAGCGGGCGGACGGAGAGAATCCATGCATTCGAGCGGGCGGACGGAGAGCGACTCCTTCCATTGTATACTACTTACAACCCCCCAGCCATACCAAGTCATCTCCCCTCTCCCCCCTCCCCCCCAAAAAAATTAATTTAAAAATCACCCTCCTGCCTCACATTGTAGCTAGGCGTCCATGGCGGAAATTTCCCTACCCCCCCACAGGCTTTCACGATAAATTGGAGTGTACACAGTGTGCCCACACACGAGGTGAAAGGTTACACACATATAGCACTACGTCACCAGCCTCTCTCACTCCCTGTGACACCGTTAGTGGCTTGAAACACTAGACGATGGGCCAAACCTCGCGTCGAGTATCTCGTCTGCTAGAGTTCATCCATTCGCCCGCCCGCTCAGTAAATAAAATTGTGGAGCGGACCCAAAAAAACTAACTGACTTGAGGCTTGAGGACCCCTGAGAGTGTCAAATTGTGGAGCGGACCCAAAAAACGAACTGTCTAAAAGTTCGCAGTCCGCTCGTATAGCCGTCCGTTACCCGCTCGCTCTGGCCGAGTCCGTGAGTAACAAACCCGTCCGTCCGCTCGTCCCAACTCTAGCTTTTGCATCATATTGTGAGTACTTGTCATCGTTAGGGTCACCAAAGTTCATTCAAATTCTGTGCGCTGCGAAGTGTAAAAGACTCCGGAATGGGTGGATTATTGATTTTATTAAAAGGTACAGTAGGAGGGGGGGGTTGAAGGCAAAACCGGATGACAACAACTGAACTTGGAGTTCTAAAGTGCACGGTTACCATGTACGTGACACTGAAACTACATGCCTCATCGCCGGTTACCATGTACGTAGATATTGAGGCTACATGCCTAGTTACCATGTACGTGAAACTGAGACTACGTGCCCGGTAGCTGGTTACCGTGTATGTAGATACTGACTAGGTGCCCGGTTACCGTGTACGTAGACACTCTGAAGATAAAAAGCATGAAAATGACCAAATAAAACCTCCCCAAGCTCAACCAAGGAACGAGCTATCTCTAGTCTTTCATTTTCAGTAATAATAATAAGCTAGGCCTGCTCTAAAAGTGGAAGCAAAAAAAAACCCCAAAGCTAAAGCTCAAACAGCTTTTTTTATTATTTTTGCTCATCTCAAAATTATTATTACATTCTAGATCATTTTAAAAGCACACTCCACTAGATAAGTAGATCTAGATCTAAATCCTCTCTTCTCCTTGCCTTTGTTGGTTTACAATCTTCTTCTTTGACTTTGACTCTTGAGCTTACAAAATTTCAAGTTAAAACTCATTATACCATCTCAAGCTTTATGTGGCATGTCAGCCCCTTGCTTTCTATTTTCGAAATAAACCTATGAGTCAACATAGACCAATAAGTAATTTAAAGAAGAAGAAAAAAGGCACAGGCACAGTACAAGTAGAGTAGATCTAGAAATCTAGTCTAGAAATCTAGTCTACAAGACTGTTGAGCCTGAAAAGTGAAAGTAAACAACATGAAAACGTCCCATCATTTATTTTTATTCAAACGAAGTAGATCTAAGCTTCAATTGAACACATATTAAATCTGTAGTCTAGTCAGCTATGTAAAAGGTATTTCTTACACTGCATTATCATCACTTACATGACCCGAACAACAGAAGCAGCAAACAAATTATGACTTTACTTCTTCTTTTCTCAGTCTGCAGAACCCGGAAATTGGTGCCATAAAAGGAAACAAACCATCTTCAATACGTCACTATCATGGGTCAGATTCCGTCGTGTTTTTACGAATGCCAAGTCTGAAAGTACCTGAGTTCCAGATTTATCTTCGGGATAATCCGGTTTTGGCCCCAACAATAACTATAGAATGTGAATTTTGGCTACACCGACGATTACTTCTGGTTCTAAACGATTACTTTTCGACGCGCGTGCCAATAGGGCCTTTGGTGTTTGATGCTCAGCGAGCAAGAAATATCAAACCTAATTGAATTACAATACGTCAAAATATGGTTAAATTTAAGGGGGAACGCCCCCCCTTATACCCTCATGTTTTAAAAGGTCTGGGGGTAAGCCCCCCCCCCCTCCCGGCTAAAAAAAATCCAACATACTCCTAGACCTACCCATTAATTTTGTACTGAAAATAGCAGCGCATCTCTCACTCTCTTTCGGATATAACATCGAAACCAAGTATTCAAATCAGTATCGATATTTAGTATTGTCTGGGCCAAAACCGGAGAATGCCATACCTTCAAGGATTAAAACACTATTATAAGGTATACATATTGTAAGAAAATAAATATTTGCGGGACAAAGCAAAGCGATAAAATACATAAAATAAGGAGGTATCCATAGCCATAAGTGCCTGGTTAAGTGTATATTTACTAGTTCCTACGAAATAAAGAGGTCTGAAAACGATCAGGTTAATGACATCGCTTTTGTAAGGCTGTTACCAATCTCATCGCATACCCCC
>NW_004798017.1:319403-323669 GCF_000002075.1 Aplysia californica | reverse complement strand
CCACACACACACACACAAACCATTACAGGTTGAAAACAAACACATATTTATTTACCATACAGTTCTGTAACATTTCGTTATAGTTTTTATTTAACTTTCTCTTGTTCATACAAAGAGGTTGTGGATGGTTGGCGGGTGTTCTGGTGTGGTTTGCTTCTTCTTTCCTATGAAACATCTATCGTCCTTATCTCCCCTTCTTCTTTTTTTTATGTTTGTTACTCTCTTGTAACACCTCTAATCTTCTGGCGCCCATATGACCCTATGCAGTTGCGAGCGCCGAAAACCCTCTACTAAAACTAATACAACGAGGTTATAAATAGTTCTATTATAACCTCTATGGGTTCATACAAGCAAAACTCCCTTTTGAACATATGATGATTGGAAATTTTCAAAAACCGAAACGGTGAGCGCAAGCGAGGAGCCATAATATTACAAAAGGAGAAAAAAAGTCAACGTCCTCTTGTATACAAAGTATGGCACTGTTATTAAAGTTATCACATTTCCCCCCATTAAATCATTCTTGATAAAGACGAAGACAAAACATTGTTTATTAATTCGTGTACTTGGGCCAGAACCATTTACTTACATACTTACTTTTATTTTTACTTTTGCGTCCTCTGTTGCTGTTAAGCGTCGAGGGAATATGTTGTTTTCTATGGTAGGCCAGGTCCGCAGCTCTTTCAGTTGTGATATTACGTTTTCTCAGGGTTTCCTTGACACCCTCGATCCATATTTTGCGTGGCCTTCCTCCTCTTTCTTTACAGCCTGAGTGCTTGGTTTGCTTACTTTATTATAATTAAAACAGATTGATGCAAGATAACTGGTAACAATTTGATGAACATCGGTGCCGGCAGTCGATAGATTAGTTCCAACGTTATCTGAAAAAAAAAGATGTTTTCGACTTGGACGAGCTATGGTCTCAGATATTCTCAGTTGTATAGAGAGGTAGACTATACATAATTTACTACAGTAAACATTCTCCGTTTTATAGAGAGGTATAAGATTATACACAATAATGATCTCAGTTGTAGAGAGAGGTGTAAGATTATACATAATAAAGCTCTCAGTTCTATAGAGAGGTATAAGATTATACATAATAATGCTCGCAGGTGTATAGAGCGGTAAAAGATTGTACATAATAATGCTCTCAGTTCTATAGAGAGGTAGACTATACATAATTTACTACAGTAAACGTTCTCAGTTGTATAGAGAGGTATAAGATTATACATAATAATACTCTCAGTTTACAGAGAGGTGGTGGGCTATAAATATATATATATATATGTGTGTATATATATATATATATATATATAGAGAGAGAGAGAGAGAGAGAGAGAGAGAGAGAGAGAGAGAGAGATTTCTCAGTTATGTACTCGCAGATTTGTGGTGGGCTGTACCTTATATACATGTACTACAGTGTAGTGTGGGAGAATGTCTTCAGTATAATCAAATATAGAGTGGAAACTTCAATATATATATATAAATATAGATGCCAACTTCTCCAATAAATATACAGTGAGAATTTCTTCAATAGATATAGAGTGAGAACTTCAATAGATATAGCGTGAGAACTTCAATAGATATAAAGAGAGGGAACTTCTTCTTCTATAAATATAGAGTGGAAACTTCAATAAATATAGATGGGAACATCCTCAATAAAAATTAAATGGGAACGTCGTCTTCAATAAGGGAACTTCAGCAGTAGATATAAAGTGGGAACTTCAATAAATAAGCAGTGGGAACTTTAATAATTTATATTGTGAGTGAGCGTGGTGGAATCAGGCTATCGTCAGTTTTTGGGCATGTAGAGTTATTGGTATCATCTTAAAGCTTGTTCAGTTGTCTTCATTTGGATGAAAAAAATATCCTTTTATCTTGAATACAAGTCTAGATATTTGCGAATGAAGGAGGTGGGGGTCACCTATTTTCAGAGGTAAAATTAGTGAGAAAATGGCTGCCAAAGATTACTTATTTCCTTAGCTTTAGAGTCCGTGGTAACTGGAAATTTACATTTTTTAAATGCCTTTAATCAACGTTTTTCAGAAAAATCCACACAGAAATGAGTTCTTTAAAGGGCAAAAAAGGTGTTGCGCCCAAAAAAATTGATGAAAATTCACAAACCTGTGGAAAAATGCAAGTTTCTTCACTTAGATTATTTTGACGAGAGCCTGATTCCACCACGCTGCCTCACAACAGAGGGGACTTTCAATGAATTGCTACCTCAGAATTGTTAAGTTCTATTTGACATTTTTTTTGCTGTTTTGGGTTACTGAGACCATGAGGTCAGAAACCAAATGTTCTGTCTATTCTATCAAAATCATAAGATTTTTCGTAGTCGTTATCACGATATTCAAAGAATTGCATTCGAAAAAACTTAGCATGATATGAAACTCAAAATCTTTGACGTCAAATTTCTCAAAACTGGGTACTGAGCAGATCGAGCTTTGTTTAATTCTGAGATCGCCAAATAAAGAATGGAAACGTATAGAAATAATATAGAGTGGGTACAAAAAAAGTAAAGTTGTTCCCGAATCCGATCAGGACATTGGGGATTGCCTTATTAGTAAGACAACTCCCTGGGCCTTCGGCGTATTGTGGTAGGGTGGTCAGTTCTTTTCCACGCCGCCTTTACTTCCCCATCTCGAAGTCAGGTACTCATTACTGCTCGGTGGGCAGGAAGGGGCGAAAACAAAGCCGTGTCCGAACCAAGGCTCGAACCCGGACTTTCCGCTTCAGAGACGAGCGCACTAACCGCTCCGTCACCGCACCCTCATAGAGTGGGTACGTCTAAAATAAATGTACAGTGTTAACTAGAGCTACCGGAAGCCTTTAGACTTAACTACGCCCAAACTTTGTCTTATCTACGTCCACAGTCGGAGGATACGAGACGAATAACATTCAGCACTCATCAAATGTTGAATGGAACCCTTACCTTATCGCAGCTTCTCTTTTCTCGGACCCCATCCCCGTCATAAGGGCGGCAGTGAATAGACAGGTTAGCGTGGACGTGGACAGCATTGGCCCTGAACTAGCAGCCTATCAGAAGGAGTTCAAACCTCCGAAAATCTGGGTGTGTATAAAGTTGTTTATCTCTTTTTTTTTTTTTGGTAAGTGTTTTAAAGCGCTCGCAACTGCATAAGGTCATATGAGCGTGCGAGACACATTAAACATTTTCAGCCCGGGTGGCGGCTGAACCCTACTTATTATTGATTTTGGACCACGAAGTGATCTTTAACGTGTGCAACTTGCACACGGGACCTCCGAGATGTTTCGCTCTTGTCCGAGAAGGCTAGGTGTAGGTCTTTATAGGTATAGATCTTTCCTACCAGAAGATCAGGGGTGTGGCTGAAAGACAACAGTAAGGAGGAGCCAAGGAGTAGCAGTAGAAAGGCTGCAGAAAGAGTCAGGAGCCCAGAGGAGGGGGCAGATGAGATTAGGGGGTGGGGGCAGAAAGTAGTGGCGAAAGCAGACGACAGAACCTTGCTAGAGAGCAGGAAATGAGGTGAAAAGAGACAATTTTAGGAAAGAAAATTGTTCCGTTGCTAGGAATGGGTACCCAGCTACAGACAGTGAAAGATCTTGTCAGTTTGTTAGTCTTTGAGCGCTTAATCAGCTGCTTGCACTGTATGCTTCCCAAGAAGCTGAGAATGTTTCTGAGTGTTCTATGGTCTGATTGGGTAATAATAAAGTGTAAAACACATAGAGTTTGCTGTCGAGCAGGGATATGCGCTATACAAAATGCTATTTATCATTAAAGCTGCTTGTCTCTACAGCACACTGTAGTGCGTATAAAGTTGGGAAGTGATTATTCACACCGGGTGTGCGAATAAGATTTAATTTTATTCACATCGGGTGTGCGCATAAGAAGTAATATTATTCACACCGGGTGCGCGAATAAGATTTAATTTTATTCACACCGGGTGTGCGCATAAGAAGTAATATTATTTACACCGGGTGCGCGAATAAGAAATAATTCGATTTGCACAGGGTCGAGCTTCCGTTGATTTTGGACCTCGTTTATCATAAGAGTTGTTTATCTCTACAGCCACCTGGGTGTGTATAAAGTTGTTTATCTCTACAGCCACTTGGGTGTGTTTTAAGCTGTTTATCTCTACAGCCACCTGGGTGTGTATAAAGTTGTTTATCACTACAGCCACTTGGGTGTGTTTTAAGCTGTTTATCTCTACAGCCACCTGGGTGTGTATAAAGTTGTTTATCACTACAGCCACTTGGGTGTGTTTTAAGCTGTTTATCTCTACAGCCACC
>NW_004798017.1:317129-318506 GCF_000002075.1 Aplysia californica | reverse complement strand
GAGAGAGAGAGAGAGAGAGAGAGAGAGAGAGAGAGAGAGAGAAAGGCGAATTTTTCAATAGAGCCTGGGACAAAGGAAATGCCTAGAAGACTACCTAACGTACAGAGGCATCTCTTTATTAAGTCATGCAGGGAAAATATACGCAAAGATACTAGAACAGCGGATAAGACCTATTGTAGAGAGAAATCTGAGCCAAGCTCAGTTTGGATTCCGAAAGGGAAGAGGATGCACGGATGCAGTATTCGCATTAAAAGACAGATATGCGAAAAAACAATAGAACTCAACAAATAAATCCAACATCGTCTTTATAGACCAGGAGAAGGCTTTTGACAGAGTAAATCATACAAAACTCTGGAAGACACTTGAAAAGTATGCCGCCAGAGGACAATTGTTAGATAATGTCAGAGCTCTATATACCAACAGCAGAAGCTCAGTAACAACGAAGGAAGGCAATACAGACTGGTTCAAAGTAAGATCTGGAGTACGGCAGGGATGCGTTCTACCTCCCCTCCAGTTTATAATGTATATGGACACAATAACGCAAGACACAAACCATAGCCCAGAAAGCCTAAATGAACTTCTGTTCGCAGACGACCAATGTCTTATTCATACAAACCAACAAATCCCCCAAAATCACACTACCGAACTGAGCAACAGCTGCGAGAAATCTAATATGAAAACAAGCACATCAAAAACAGAAGTTATGAAAGTGAGCCGAAACCGTAGTCCCCTGAACATCCAAGTCAATAGTAAACAACTGAAACAGGTGAAGGAGTTTATATAATCAGTACTTTTTGTGGGTGGTTGGCGGGTGCTCTGGTGTGGTTTGCTCCTTCTTTCCTATCAAACATCTATCATCCTTATTTCCCCTCCTTTTATTTTATGTTTGTTATTCCCTTGTAACACCTCTAATCTTCTTCACTTATATGACCTTAATGTGTGGGAAGTGCCATAAAACACTTACTAAAACTAAAAACTAAACTAAAGCCGTACTTTTTTTCTGAAAACGGGTCCATGGACCGAGAAATAGAAATGCAATGCGAACTCAAAAAGCCAACACTGTCACCTACGAGCTCGCACCCCTCCTATCTCATCCAAACATCTCCATGGACACAAAGAGACAGCTTATCACCTCAATATCCAAACCAACAATATGCTACCAGTGCCAGACCTGGACATTAAGTAAAACCAATGAAAGCAAAATCACCGCATGCGAAATGAAATGTCTCCGCAAAACCCTTAACATCACAAGACGAGACAGGCAGAGAAAGGAAGAAGTAAGAGCAACTATCGGCATTGAGTCCTTCCTGCGTTACATGGAAAGACAGGATAAAATGGTTTGGCCACCTGTTACGTATGTCACCTGGCCAGCCAGCC
>NW_004798017.1:313079-314269 GCF_000002075.1 Aplysia californica | reverse complement strand
ACAACATAATAATATACCACTAACTCAAGCAACATATTCACTGAAACATACAATTTATACCACAGACACAACGTATTCACTGACATAATATACAACATTTCACTCCGATGTGCTCAAAAGTCCTAAGCCAAGAAAGCATTTTTTTTTCCAGAAGAGACACAAATTTGTGTCATTCTACGCACTCGTATCTTTTCTTGCAATTTGGTTTTTAACAAAATATTTCTTATCAAGCACATATACTCAGTAGATCTACCACAGATTTAAGTTTGGCGCTCATATGACCTTATGCAGTTGCGAGCGCCGTAAAACCCTCTACTATTTTTAAAAAAAAACAGATTTAAGAGGGGGCTCTCGTGACCTAGAGGTTCAGGTGCTGGCCTCTCATTCAAAGTTCCCGGATTTGAATCCGGGTAGAGACCGAAAAATGTTCTTCTCTAAAATTGTCTCCTTTCGCCTCCTTCCTGCTCTCTAGCAATGTTCTGTCGTCTGCTTTCTTCTCCTCTTTCTACCCCCACCCCCTCACCTCCTTTGCCCCCTCCTTTGAGCTCCTGGCTCTTTCTGCAGCCTCTCTACTGCTACTCCTTGGCTCCTTCTTACTGCTGTCTTTCTGCCGCACCCCTGATCGTCTGCTAGGAAAGATCTACATCTAGCCTTCTCGGACAAGGGCGAAAAATCTCAGAGGACCCGTGTGCAAGTTGGGCAAGTTAAAGATCCCATGGTGGTCTAAAATTGATAAGCGTAGACGTCGGCCGCTACCCGGGCAAAATTCAAAATTTCCTACCAACTGAAAATATTATGTGTGTCCCGCACGCTCATATGACCGTATGCAGTTGCATGCGCCGTAGTAAAAACACATACTTTAAAAAAATAATTTAAGAAACTAATTTTAAAACATTGAAATTATTAGGCTTAGTACATCGGAACAGCTGGTCGACAATAGCATCAAATCACTGTCACATACGGTATCTTAATAAATCAATAGTAACATCGTTATAAATAACAGCATTGATTATAAATGTAGGCCTATTTATTCTTTTTGATGGCACAAGTCCATGGGTAACAAAGCAACAAGGTGGGTCAGTGAGTTGTGTGTGTGTGCTTGTGTGTGAGTGTGTGTGTGTGTTTGTGTCTGTGTGTGGGGGTTTTTGTGTTGGAGGGTGGGTCTGTGTATAGTGTGTGTGTGTGTGTGT
>NW_004798017.1:308901-310246 GCF_000002075.1 Aplysia californica | reverse complement strand
GATGATGATGATGATGATGATGATGATGATGATGATGATGATGATGATGATGAATGCATTTACATTGCCCATATCCACACTCTACAGAATGCTCTATTCGCTTTACAAATAGGCCATTACCCAAGCTGACCCAAGAACACCCAGAAACATTTTCCTCCTGGTTTTACGTTGTGGTTTAAGTTAAGTATTTACGATAAGAGTTAAATATTAAGTTACAACTTTTTAATAATACTGTACATTTTGAAGTAAACTCTAAATATCTTTAAGAAATTGAGAAATCTGCTGGGATGACAATCTTTATTCATCTGACAGGGATCAACGATGGAGAACAAAAATATCATTCTTCAAATTAGTGCCCATTTGAAATAATAATATTATTTATTATTATGTCCGTCGGATCTTTCCGAAAGAGATAAGCAGAAGCGAGCCAGAGGAAGAGATGACTGATAAGACACGCAAACAGGACAGAACTGCTGCTGCGTCTGCTGTGAGGTGAGCTAGGGTCAGACAGGCTACGTTCTGATAGACAGAAGGAAAGAACGGGTCAGAGTGGTTAAGTTCTGATAGACAGAAGGAAAGAACGGGTCAGAGTGGTTAAGTTCTGACGGGAGGAAGGAAGGAAGGAACGGAAGGAACGGACAGTCGAGGCGGAGGGGGGGAGGAACAATGGCCGCCCGCATCGCTTCCCTCTTCTCTCTGATCTGGATTACTTTCTCCTTCAGCGTCAGTAGAGGGGTAGGTGTGACGTATATCCACGTATGACGTGTATGTCCGGGTGTGACGTGTGACCTATGTCCAGGAGTGACGTGTGTGTCCAGATATTACGTGCATGTCTAGGTGTGACGTTTGACCTATGTCCAAATGTGACGTGTGAGGTGTATGTCCAGTTGTGACGTGAGTTCAGATGTGACGTATGAAGGTGTAGGTGTGACGTGTATGTCCAGGTGTGACGTGTATCCAGGTGTGACGTGTATGTCCAGGTGTGACGTGTATCCAGATGTGACGTGTATGTCCAGGTGTGACGTGTATCCAGGTGTGACGTGTGTCCAGGTGTGACGTGTGTCCAGGTGTGACGTGTATCCAGGTGTGACGTGTATCCAGGTGTGACGTGTATGTCAAGGTGTGATGTGTATCCAGGTGTGACGTGTATGTCCAGGTGTGACGTGTATGTCCAGGTGTGACGTGTATGTCCAGGTGTGACGTGTATCCAGGTGTGACGTGTATGTCCAGGTTTGACGTGTATCCAGATGTGACGTGTATGTCCAGGTGTGACGTGTATCCAGGTGTGACGTGTGTCCAGGTGTGACGTGTATGTCCAGGTGTGACGTGTATCCAGGTGTGACGT
>NW_004798017.1:304972-306568 GCF_000002075.1 Aplysia californica | reverse complement strand
GATTGTTTCATGACTTTAACCTTGCTCCAGGATTGTTTCATGACTTTTTCCTTGCTCCAGGATTGTTTCATGACTTTAACCTTGCTCCAGGATTGTTTCATGACTTTTTCCTTGCTCCAGGATTGTTTCATGACTTTAACCTTGCTCCAGGATTGTTTCATGACTTTAACCTTGCTCCAAGATTGTTTCATGACTTTAACCTTGCTCCAGGACTGTTTCGTGACCTTGACATTGCCCCGTGATAGTTTTTTGACCTTGACAATGCCCCCGACATTTGTGTCATGACGTGGTGGAATCAGCCTCTCGTCAATTTGTTGGGATGTAGAGTTATTGGTATCATCTTAAAGCTTGTTTACATGTCTTTATGTGGATGAAAACAATATCCATTTATCTTGAATACAAGTCGAGATATATGCAAAAGAAGGAGATGGAGGTCACCTGTTTTCAGAGGTAATATTCATGAGAAAATGGCCGCCTAAAGTTTGTTATTTCCTGAGCTTAAGCGTCAGTGGTAACTGAAAATTTATATCATTTTGTGCCTTTAACCAATGTGTTTATGAAAAATCCACGCAGAAATGAGTTCTTTAATGTGCATGAAAGGTGTTGAGCCAGAAGCCAAAATTTCGATAAAAGCTCACAAACCTGGGGGAAAATGCCAGTTTCTCGACTTTTATTATTTTGACGAGAGCCTGATTCCACCACGCTGCGTCACATTTTTTCATGGCTCTGACATTGATTGCCCAAGATCGTTTCATTACTTCACCATTGCTCTAGGATTATTTCATGACCTTAGCCTTGGCTCACGGTCGTTCATCTTTTCTTTTTCTTTTTTTTTACTTTCTTTTTTTTTACTTTCTTTTTCTCCCCGTGTGTAGAGTAACCCTACTCTGGACTGCAACATTCACGCGAGATTCGGAGAGGTTCTCGACCACTGGCTCAACATCGAAGAGGTGGCCCTGGTGCTGTACTCAGGGGGCTGGGACGTCAAGTTTGTCGTGCTGGATGGCAGGGGCTCCAACTTCGTCAACTGGCTGTCTCCCGACCGAGTCCTCCGCTCCAGTTGGTCGGATTTGAAAACGGAGGCAAAGAATTTCTTCAGCATCGTCGGTGACGCGGTGAACTACAGACATTTTTTCCTCAACAGCATTTACGGCGGCTGCGATGTTGATGAAGGCTGGTTGGTGACTGTGGATCAGCCTCACCCGAACTGCGAGTGGGAGAGGAGCGATGGAGGAGGAGGAGGAGGTGGAGGAGGAGGAGGGGGGGGAGGAGGCAGCTACCCAAGGTTCCTGTACGCCAAAGGAGACAACATAACCAACTGGACGACGGGGGACGTGGGTGAGGCGGACCAGCTGAGAGTCTACGTCAAGTTCTCCAACGCTAACTCGGCGCTGGTCGGCTAATGACGAGCTGTTTACTGCTGAGAGACGGCGTTGATTGGCTAATAGCGAGCTTCTTACAGCTGAGAGACGGCGTTGATTGGTTAACGGCGAGCTTCTTACAGCTGCTACTTGCCGCTGATTGGTTAATGGCGAGTTTCCTGCGGCTGTGACTAGCCGCTGATTGGCTTTTTTTGTCGGCTCTGGATGTGAGTCT
>NW_004798017.1:300946-302569 GCF_000002075.1 Aplysia californica | reverse complement strand
CACACACACACACACACACACACACACACACACACACACACGTGCACGTACACGCACAATCCCAATATGAAAAAACTCGTCCTGTAAGATATACTATTTTAGCGAGGATCCGACCTCATGCCTCCAGGCGTACTCGCCCACCACACCAAGCTTGCTCACCGCAGTGGGAGGGAGGGGGGAGGTGTCGCGCTCACATGACCTTATGCAGTTGCGAGCGCCGTAAAACCCCATACTAAACTAAACCATAGTGGGAGACAAACACTAACTTATAGACAGCGCAATCTTATAGATCTTTGAAGAATGTATTGACAACTCTATTTTTAGCAAAATGTAACAGACCGTTTTAGTGGGTGGTTGGTGGATGTTCTCGTGTGGTCAGCTCTTTCTTTCCTATTAAATAATTAATTTATCGTCGTTCTTTCTTATTTAACATCTATTGTCCTTTTTTCTTATCAAACATCTATCGTCCTTCTTTCTTATCAAACATCTATCGTCCTTACCTCATCTTCTTTCCTATCAAACATATATCGTTTTTGTTTCTATCGTCCTTCTTTCCTATCAAACATCTATTGTCCTTACCTCATCTTCTTCCCTATCAAACATATATGGTTTTTGTCTCTCTTCCTTCTTTTTATAAAATATCTATCGTCCTTATCTTTCCTCCTTCTTTACCATCAAACATTTAATTTATCGTCCTTATCTCACCTTCTTTCCTATCAACCATCTGCCGTCCTTATCTCTCCTCCTTCTTTCTTATCAAACATCCATCGTCCTTATCTCTCCTCCTTCTTTGCCATCAAACATTTAGTTTATCGTCCTTATCTCACCTTCTTTCCTATCAACCATCTGTCGTCCTTATCTCTCCTCCTTCTTTCTTATCAAACATCCATCGTCCTTATCTCACTTTCTTTCCTGTCAAACATTTAATCATCCATATCTCTCCCCCTTCTTTCCTATCAAATATATATCGCCCTTATCTCTCCTCCTTCTTGCCTATCAAACATCTATCGTCCTTATCCCACCTTCTTTCCTATCAAACATATATCGCCCTTATCTCTCCTCCTTCTTTCCTATCAAACATATATCGCCCTTACCTCTCCTCCTTTTTTCCTATCAAACATATATCGCCCTTATCTCTCCTCCGTCTTGCCTATCAAACATCTATCGTCCTTATCCCACCTTCTTTCCTATCAAACATATATCGCCCTTATCTCTCCTCCTTCTTTCCTATCAAACATATATTCGCCCTTACCTCTCCTCCTTTTTTCCTATCAAACATATATCGCCCTTATCTCTCCTCCGTCTTGCCTATCAAACATCTATCGTCCTTATCCCACCTTCTTTCCTATCAAACATTTAATCTTCCTTATCGCTCCTCCTTCTTTCCTATCAAACGTCTATCACCCTTAACTCTCCTCCTTCTTTCCGTTCAAATTTAACACATATATTATCGTCCTAATTTCTCTTCCTTCTTTCCTTTGCATGTCACTTTCTAGTGACACCTCCAATCTTCGCAGGTATAATGATAGGAAGTGTCTACGTACTCACCGATTGGGGTCTACGTAGTCATGGTGTCAAGGTGGACCCGAAAAGTGTTGGATTGTGATTGGCTCGCTGAGCGAG
>NW_004798017.1:297626-298270 GCF_000002075.1 Aplysia californica | reverse complement strand
CCCAAACACCCCAGCGTGAGACCAGATCAGCACAGAGACAGGATCGACTAAGTCAACACAAATCTATTTCCGGCGCATGCGCGCGCACACCCCCCAGTGCTTGGTGCAACCCAAGATTCTCTACTTTGGAGCAACTGGGACCAGGGGACAGGGGGGGGGTGGTCGGGAGGGGAAGTCCAGGTAGATGTGTGCGTCTTAAGTACACAATAGACATACTGTCATCATTGTTTGCTGTCGCCGGCCGAGGAAACTGGTGGTGTGCTGACGAAATCTTCATCAAGAACGTAACGGACGCATACGACCCGATCAGAAGCAGACGTAAGGCTAATGTGGAGGCGCATTTCCTTTGACCAAACACAAATTACCATAGTCACAGATATAATCAGAGTCACAGATATAATCATAGTCACAGATATAATCATTTCCGATGTCACAGATAAATCATAGTCACAGATAGACACATTTCTTATAATTAAACACAAATTATCATAGTCACAGATAGACACATTTCTTATAATTAAACACAAATTATCATAGTCACAGACTAGTCCTTTTCCCATGATCAAACACAAATTATCATAGTCACAGATATAATCAGAGTCACAGATAGACACATTTCTTATAATTAAACACAAATTATCATA
>NW_004798017.1:294425-296440 GCF_000002075.1 Aplysia californica | reverse complement strand
CAGACGATGTCTACATTTGGACAGACGATGTCTACATTTGGACAGACGATGTCTACATTTGGACAGACGATGTCTACATTTGGACAGACAATGTCTACATTTGGACAGACGATGTCTGCATTTGGACAGACAATGTCTACATTTGGGCAGACGATGTCTACATTTGGACAGACGATGTCTATATTTGGACAGACGATGTCTACATTTGGACAGACGATGTCTGCATTTGGACAGACGATGTCTACATTTGGACAGACGATGTCTGCATTTGGACAGACAATGTCTACATTTGGGCAGACGATGTCTACATTTGGACAGACGATGTCTATATTTGGACAGACGATGTCTACATTTGGACAGACGATGTCTGCATTTGGACAGACGATGTCTACATTTGGACAGACAATGTTTGCATTTTGACAGACGATGTCTACATTTGGACAGACGAGATTAGACGTTGCGTCAGTGGCATAGTGGTTAAAGGCTCTCGGACTCGCAACCGTAAGGTCGAGTGTTCCTTTTCGTAAGAGTTTTACGGCACTTCCAACACAATAAGGTCATATAAGTGCCGAAGAATAGATGTGTTGCAAGAGAGTGTAACATACACAAAAAAGAACGAGGAGAGATATGGACGATAGATGTTTGATAGGAAAGAAGGAACAAACCATATCAGAGCACCCGCCAATCGTGGGTACGAATCCCGTCAGAAGGCCGACGTTGTGACCTTGGGGAAGGCACTTTATACAAATTTTCCTCACTTCACCCAGGTGGGAATGGTGTACCCAACTCTATGCCGTGAAAGGTCTTGTCAGTTTGTTAGTGTTTGAGCGCTTAAGCAGCTGCTTGCACTGTATGCTTCCCGGGAAGCTAAGAATGCTTCTGAGAGTTCTGTGGTCTGCTGGAGTAGTAATATAGTGTAACGCGCATAGAGCTCGTTGTTGAGCTAGGATATGCCCTATACAAATGCTATTTATTATTGTTATTATGTTCTATCCAGAGATATGTAAATGAAGCCATAATGTCTCTCCCTTCTAGCAGGGGATACCACAGCACTAGTGGCCATCACATCTTGTAAACTGTCCTCTACAGACCGATACAAAGATGGCGCGAGTGATTGGTGTGTGCTCCGGTGTAGTTTGCTCCTTCCTTTCTGTTTGTTTGTTGTGGTTGTTTTGTTGCTGTTGTTGTTTTTTGTTTGTTTGTTTGTTTGTTTATATGTTTTATGTCGTTATTGTTGTTATTGTTGTTATTGTTGTTTGTTTGTTTGTTGTTTGTTTGCTGCCGTTGGTTTTTTGTTGTTGTTGCTTTGATTGGGGTTAGGGTTTTTTTCTGTGTGTGTGTGTTTTGTTGGGGGTTTGTTTGTTTGATGTTGTTTTGTTGGGTTTTTTTTTGAGGGGGTATAAAGTATATCAGTAGACCCCCCCCCCAAAAAAAAAAACCAAAAAAAAACCAGAAATAAATTTTACAAAAATTGCCCAAAGTTCTGCAACAATGTCGGTGTATGACGTGTGTTTGTGTGTAAGAGTGCAAGCGTGTGTGAGTGCGTGTACATGCATGTGTGTGTGTGTGTGTGTGTGTGTGTGTAAGAGTGCAAGCGTGTGTGAGTGCGTGTGCATGCATGTGTGTGTGTGTATGTGTGTTTAAAAGTGCAAGCATGTGTGAGTGCATGCGTGCGGGTGTGTGTGTCCATGCTCCATGTGTGTGAGCAGCTGTGGTGAAACAATACGTCTATGTACCTACGTTCTTACGAGAAAGCACAAAGTAAAGGAAGACGCCCAGATCCTAGTACAATATTTGAAGATCACAGGGGGAAAACGACGGTAGTCACAAACTGGATATTGTGAGGGTGCCAATTTTAAAAGCTTGTGGACTCATAACTGACTTCTTATTTGTTTGATTGGTGGATTATTGTTAATGTATGTTGTTGATGGGAAATGTAGCAATAATAATCAACCAAAAGTTGAACAGAAATGTGAGGCAGCGTGGTGGAATCAGGCTCTCGCCAAAATAATCAA
>NW_004798017.1:289959-291451 GCF_000002075.1 Aplysia californica | reverse complement strand
TGGACAAACAAGGCAAAGAAAGACTATGCAAAAACAAGAACAAAACAATTAAAACCACCCCCACCCCCCTTTCCCCAAAAATTGTTTTTTTAAATACAGGAACGAGAAAAAAAAAAGCTGAGATATGAATTAGTCGATTCAGGCTGAGACAACTATTTTATAGGGTAGTCGACCAGGGTAGTCCCAGGTAATTAGGGCAGTCGATCCGGTCAATCAAACTCAAAATCGTACATTTAAAAAAAAATCATTTAAAAAATAAAATATTTACATTAAAAAATAACTCACAGTACATCGATTCACCCTAGACCTATTTTGATGATGTGCTTTGGTATGGAGCGATTACCTTAGTTAGTTCGGACTGCCCGGATCGACTTTCCTATATGTTAGTTGAGACACAAAGATCGTGTATACTAGATAGTTCACTCCTGTCTTTGAGCCAATTACAAAAAGTGTCCTCAAATCTTTTTAAAAGAACAGGGTTACCCTACTCGTGTGAAAAACAGTAAAAGCGAAACTAACAAACTGAGCAATTCCTATTCTTCTTCTCGAGAAACGAAAGAGAGCTTCAAAACAAAAACTGCAGCACCATCTGAGCAAATGTGCGGACTTCCGCAGACACTTTTTTGGCCAAGTGAACTATCTTGTTATGAATCATCTTTGTCAAAATCAACAAGTAAGCTAGTCGATCCGTTTAATTAAACATAGGCTATAGGGTAGTCGATCCGGTCAATCAAAAGTAACCAATGGGGTAGTCGATCCGGTCAATCAAAAGTAGCTTATAGGGCAGTTGATTCGTTCAGTCTCAATTAGCTAGAGTAGCCGAACCAGGCAGTCCCTACTAACTTATAGGGTAGTCGATCCTGTCAATCGAAATTAACTTATAGGGCTGTCGATCCGTTCAGTCTAAATTAACTTATAAGGTAGTTGATCGGTTCAGTCTCAATTAGCTAGAGTAGCCGAACTAGGCAGTCTCTACTAACTAACTTATAGGGTAGTCGACCCGCGCAATCCCAACCAAAGATGGTACATGACAAGAATATGGTTCACTCAGCCAAAAAAGTGTCTGTGGAAAGTCCGCGCATTGCTTCAGATGGCGCTGCAGTGTTTGTTTTGAAGCTTTCTTTCGTTTCTCCGGAAGAAGAATGGGAATAGCACAGTTTGTTATTTTCACTTCTGTTGTTTTTTTTACACAAGTAGTGTAACTCTGTTCGCAAAGTCCGCGCTTTTTAAAAAGAGGGCACCACCGAATTTTGAGGACACTTTTTTTTTAATGGCTCAAAGAGAGGAGTGAACTATCTTGTATACGCGATCTTTGTCTCAACTAACATAATATTACAGGAAAGTCGATCTGGGCAGTCCCAACTTACTAAAGTAATCGCTCCATACCAAAGCACATCATCAAAATAGATCTAGAGTGAATAGATCTACTATGTGTGTTATTTATTTTTCTTTAGGTATCAATTTTTCTTTCTTTCTTTTTCTTTTTTTTTTT
>NW_004798017.1:285795-288471 GCF_000002075.1 Aplysia californica | reverse complement strand
CACCCGCCAACCACCCACATGGAAACGGTGAGCAGTTTGAAAGATCTCAGAGTCAGGATGGAGAAAAAAAATAGGAAAACAGCCTCATAGAGTAAACGAAGAATTGCCCTAGGGTTAAGGGTTAGGGGTTAGGGGATAAGGGTTAGGGTTTAGGGTTTAGGGGTTAGTGGTTGAGGGGGTAAGGGTTAGGGTTTAGGGGTT
Organism: Aplysia californica; assembly: GCF_000002075.1. Classification (NCBI taxonomy): domain Eukaryota; kingdom Metazoa; phylum Mollusca; class Gastropoda; order Aplysiida; family Aplysiidae; genus Aplysia; species Aplysia californica. The sequence goes on along the minus strand of NW_004798017.1, from coordinate 288,270 downwards.
AGGGGTTAGTGATTAGGATTTAGGGAATATAGATTAGGGTTTAGGGGTTAAGGGTTAGAGAATAGGGTTTAGAGATTATGGTTTAAGGGTTATGGGTTAGTTGTTAGGGGTTACGGGTTAGGGGTTAGGATTTAGAGGATAGAGATGAGGGTTTAAGGGTTAGGGTTTGGGTTTTATGGCTTATGGGGTTAGGTGTTAGAGGTTAGGATTAAGGGGATAGAGATTAGGGGTTAGGGGTTAGGGGCCAGGGTTTGGGGGTTAGGGGTTAGGGTTTAGGGGATAGAGATTAGGGGTTAGGGTTTGGGGGTTAGGGCTTAGGGGTTGAGTTTAGGGGTTCGGGGTAAGGGATTTAGGGGTTAGGGGTTGTTACAGGTTAGGAGTTAGGGGATAGGGTTTAGGGTTTAGGGTTTAGGGGATAAGGGTTAGGATTTAGGGGATAGAGATTAGGGTTTAGGAGTTAAGGTTAGGGTTAGGGTTAGAGGGTTAGGGGTTAGGGTAAGGGTTAGGGTTATGGGTAGGGTTAGGGTTCGGGTTATGAGTAGGGTTAGAGGGTTAGGGGTTAGGGGTTAGTGTAAGGGTTAAAGTTAGGGTTGGGGTATGGGATAGGGTTTGGGGTTATGTTTAGGGGCTAGGTGTTAATGGTTAGGGGGTAGAGAGGAGGGGTTAGTGTTATGATTAGGGTTAGATCTAGAGTGTAGGGCTGGGGTAAAGGCCAGGGTTTGGGATTTTGTTAAGGGGGTTAGGGTTAGGGTTAGGATTGGAGTTCGGGTTACGATTGAGATAAGGGTCGAGGTTAGGGTTGGGGTTGGGGTTGGGGTTGGGGATCGGTTTAGGGATAGGGTTAGGGAAATGTTGTTTCTTTCACGTGAATAGATTATAGAAAAGCAAACAGCAACAAAAATATATTCCTTGATACAGATAAGAGTCTGTAGTGGACACCCCCCTTTCCATCTTCCTCTTTCTTTTGAAAGATAATCAGCAAAAAACAATACAAAAAAAAGAAAAACACAACTAATACTTACCGAATGAAAACCATGGTCACTTGCAATATTCCAGTATATATCTTATCTTTCAGAATCACAAAAACAAAGCGGAAATATTCCAGTAAAGATCTTATCTTTTAGAATCACAAACAAGGCAGAAATATTCCAGTAAAGTAAATATCTTATCTTTCAGAATCACACAATAGGGAGATGTTCTAGTAAAATAAAGATCTTATCTTTCAGAATCACAAACAAGTCGGACATATTCCAGTAAAAAAAAGATCTTATCTTTCAGAATCACACAATAGGGGCAATGTTCTAGAATCTAGTAAAAATCTTATCTTTCAAGATCACAAACAAGGCGGAGAATTTTCTGTAAAAACCTTATCTTTCAGAAACACATTCACACACAAGGCAAAAATGTTAAAGTAAAGATCTTATCTTTCAGAATCTCAAACAAGGGGGAAATATTCCAGTAAAATAACGATCGTATCATTCAGAATCACACAATAGAGGAAATGTTCTAGTAACGATCTTATCTTTCTGAATTACAAACAAGGCGGAAATTTCCCAGTAAAAATCGTATCTTTCATATACACACATAAGGAGGCAGAAACGTTCCAGTAGAGTTCCTATCTTTCAGAATCACATACAACGCGAAAAGATGAGTGGTTGACGGGTGCTCTGGTGTGGTTTGCTCCTTCTTTCCTATCAAACATATTTCATCTATGTCTTTCCTCCTTCTTGTTTGTAAATTGTGTTTGTTACTCTCTTGTCTTGTAACACCTCGAACCTTCTGCTGCACTTACGTGACTTAATTGTAATGGAAAGTACTAGAAAATTGTTTACAAAAAACGAAGTCAAGGCGGAAATCCCCCGGCACAGGTCTGATTTTTCAGAGACACACACGCGAGAGAAACATTCACTTTTTCCAAACACACACACAGAAAGAAAGAAAAGAAATTCACTCCATTCATCAGCACTCCCTGCGCTGTGCTGGTAGGTGGTTGGTTGGTTGGTGGGTGGTTGGCGGGTGGTCTTGTTTGGTTTGCTCCTTTTCTCCTATCAAATAGAAGAAGTTTTGTTTGGGGTTTTTTTCTCTCCTCTTTCTTGCCCTTGTACTTTACTGTTTAGAAATAGGGTTTCGTCTATATTATATCATGACCTCTTTGCACTGATAGTGCCGTAAAACTCTTCCTAAAACTAAACAAAACTAGACGACTGGGCTATACACATCACGACTAGACTGGGTTTTTTTTTTTTGTGTATAAGAACAATATCAGCTACTCCCTCCATCGTGGGTCGTCCTGAACAGGTTGGGTATCTGTGTGTGTCGTCATAGGCAGGTCGGATCTTAGGTCGGGTAGACCAACGAGGCAGGCTGTGGTGAGCCTAGAGCTGGGGACATTGAGGTCTCGATCAAACTTGACAACGGTTTAATAGTCCCAAAGTTCTCTCTCTCTCTCTCTCTCTCTCTCTCTCTCTCTCTCTC
>NW_004798017.1:282952-284305 GCF_000002075.1 Aplysia californica | reverse complement strand
GCAGTTTTCGCCAAAAAATTCTTTAAAATATTCTCCAGAGCATGACGCCCTTCGTGTTTTCCGTTTAGAGACAGTTTTGCTGCAAAAAGCTAAATTTCTTTATTTCGCTTATCGCTTTTGTAGGCTGACGCTTCTGTCTTTGTAATTTTAGAAAATCCGGAAGTGATATTTCGTGAGGCGCATTTTGTTTTGAGAGTATAGATCTAGACCTTCTAATTCTCTCAAGATTTATTGTCCCATTCCAGCTGAGTGTAAATATAGTAAACCAATGACTTTTAGTTGATATTAAAGCACCGATCATTCCTTTCATCGAAAGGGGGCCCAGCTTGTAATATATATACACACCTATTATGTTAAGCGCAATTTACTGATAGGCGCAATCTTGCGCTGGGCTTTTTAACGATCCTATAATTGCACAGAAATCTTAAGATTGCGTTACTATTTTATATTTTTGAAATAATTTTTCATACATAAATTTACTTCCATCTGTATTCTTTTACTCACATGAAAGAACATTCACATATATTTTCAAAAGTGTAAAAATATTTAAATTAAAATATGAAATCAAAATTAACGTATAAAATTGAGGAGCCCACAAAATGTTAAAATGCCAGGTAACAAATTAAAAGTTCATAAAGTATATTTAATTTATTTCATATTTTTTAAATAATTCTTTTCTTATTATTCACTTTCGTCTTTATTCATTTACTCACACCAAGGAACATTCTCGGATATTTTCAAAAGTGAAAAGTATGAAAATCAAAATTTAAATAAAAATTAAAATTGAGATATGAAACTGAAGAGTCACAAGAATGAAAAAATCAAACGATCATTAAAACGCGCGGCGCTGTGCGTGTGTGTGTGTGTGTGGGGGGGGGTCAAATCGGTATTCTGAGCCTCTGAGTACAATCACATGGTGATCCGATGCTTTCCCTAGTGATCGATTTATTTCTACTTTGGAGAGTTGATGTTTTGTGTTCTTGGCCCATGCTGTGTCATACAGAATTTGATCACAGTGTCCGTGATTGAATGATGAAATATGTGAGGCAGCGTGGTGGAATCAGGCTCTCGTCAATTTTTGGGCATATTGAGTTATTGGTATCATCTTCAAGATTGTTCATTTGTCTTGCTTTCAATCTAAAAAATTACGCTTCCATCTTCAATAGAAGTGAAGATATTTTGGATTGAAAGAGGCGGGGGTTACATAATTTAAGAAGTAAAATTAGAGAGAAAATGGCCGAAACTTGGTGAACTCCATGGAAACTGTAAATTTATATTTTTGTACCTTAAATCAAAGTTTTCTTTGAAATACTAAACGGAATGTGTTTGTAAATGGACATAAAAGGTGTTGAG
>NW_004798017.1:278185-280355 GCF_000002075.1 Aplysia californica | reverse complement strand
GTGAATTTTTATCAAATTTTGATTTTTGGCTCAACACCTTTCATGCCCATTAAAGAACTCATTTCTGTGTAGATTTTTCTGGAAAAAAAAGTTGATTAAAGGCACAAATTGTAAATATTCAGTTACCACGGACTCTCAAGCTAAGGAAATAACTAATCTTTGGAGGTCATTTTCTCACTAATTCTACCTCTGAAAACAGGTGACCCCCCACCTCTTTCTTTCGCAAATATCTCGACTTGTATTCAAGAAAATGGATATTTTTTTCATCCAAATAAAGACAAGTGAACAAGCTTTAAGATGATACCTATAACTCTACATGCCCCAAAATTGACGAGAGCCTGATTCCACCACGCTGCCTCACATTTGTTTTTGAGGTGACCAAGTAGGGCGATCGGCCAGATCGGCTGACCCCATCAGTTGTGGGCACCCAGTATGAGGTAGGCCTACTCGAATCTGCTCTCGAATCGGGGAGAGACAGCAACCTGCGTGGAAAAGCTTGAAGAATAATGATCCAACAAGCTGTTGACTGGCACGATCAGCAGGCAGACCCTTTCATGGATTCTGGAGAGGAGGGAGGAGCTGCTATGGCATAATGATAATAATAATAATAATTGCATTTATATAGCGCATATCCATGCTCAAGAGCTTACTCTATGCGCTTTACAACTATTATTGGTATTTGAAAAAGACTATCATTATTTATAGAAGAACAGCATTAACATGGCTGAACTATTCTGTAAACCAGACATAGTTTGACAGTTCATTTTTTGGTGGGGGGGAGAGCAAGAGCACAGGAGAGCAAGAGTACAGGAAAGCAGGAGAACAGGAGGGTAGCTTGTTTTAGTAAAGGTTTTACGGCGCTCACAACTGCATAAGGTCATAATACGATTATGAGCGCCAGAAGATTAGAGGGGTTCCAAGACAGTAACAAACATAATAAAGACGAAGGTGAGATTCTGATAAGGTCGATAGATGTTTGATGGGAAAGAAAGAGCAAACCACACCAGAGCACCCGCCAACCACCCACATAAGGTCATATGAGCGCCAGAAGATTAGAGGTGTTCCAAGAGAGTAACAGATATAAAAAAGAAGAAGGCGAGATAAGAACGATAGATGTTCGATAGGAAAGAAGAAGCAAACCACACCAGAGCACCGGCCAACCACCCACGAACAGGAGGGTAGGAGAGCAGGAGTACAAGAGAATATTATTAGTACAGGAGAGCCGAGAATAGTCCAGTCTACTTCACAGATATGTGAGGCAGCGTGGTGGAATCAGGCTCTCGTCAAAATAATCAAAGTGAAAAAACTTGCTTTTTTCTTTTGGTTTGTGAATTTTATCAAATTTTTGTTGTTTTTTTGCTCAACACCTTTCATGCCCATTAAAGAGTTCATTTCTGTTAGGATTTTTCTGAAAAACGTTGATTAAAGGCACAAAAAATGTAAATTTTCATTTACCACGGACTCTTAAGCTAAGGAAATAACAAATCTTTGGCGGCCATTTTCTCACTAATTTTACCTCTGAAAACAGGTGACCCCCACCTCTTTCTTATTCTTTCGCAAATATCTCGACTTGTATTCAAGATAAACGGATATTTTTTTCATCCAAATAAAGACAAGTGAACAAGCTTTAAGTAGTACCAATAACTCTACATGCCCAAAAATTGACGAGAGCCTGATTCCACCACGCTGTCTCACATATGTGTGTGTACAAAACATGAGACCATTCCTCAACTTAACTTAATCGCACCCGAGCCTATGGTCTTGGGAGAAGAGAAGAGGCCGCTCCCCCAAACACCTCATCTCATGAGACAAAATAAAAAACACAAAAAATGGAAATGTTGATGAAAGTTTTAATATATCATTCTGGCTTGCAAATAGCAAACAGACCCAAACAGGAACAAGTTGAAATGATCAATGGAGGACAGAAACAAAATCATTCTCCAGAAAACTGACAATGACAATCAACAGCGCGGAGATTGTGAATGTGAGGCTTGTCGTTAAATAACAGCTGTCAGTGTTAAGTCTTGGCCGAAAACCAAGGGAGCAGACTCAGCAATGCTAGAACAATCTGACAAAAAGAAGCAACAGGAAGCGCCGGGTAGCCTATGTATCTCGCTACTCTCAGACAACTCTGTGTCTCTGTTTTGTGTGTATATATACAATATTATAT
>NW_004798017.1:270418-271998 GCF_000002075.1 Aplysia californica | reverse complement strand
AAAGTGCCTTTCCCAAGGACACGTCGGGCCCCTGACGGGATTCGAACCCACGACCTTACGGTTGCGAGTCCGAGAGCCTAACCACTAGGCAGCTAACCAGTGAAAGATTTACATATGGTAGTGGTACCCCTACCCATGAAAGTCGAAACAGATTTTCATCTTAGGTGCCAAAGGCCGTGGGGTTTCAAATCTTATAAAAGGCTTTAGTTCAATAGTTTTAGTAAGAGTTTTACGGCACTGGCAACACAAAAAGGTCAAGAAAGGGCTGAAGATTAGATGAGAGCACTGTCATTTCTTGCGTGCAGAACGTACCTCTGTTAGGGAACCTCTCATCTCTGTCCATGTTGCTTGAGCCATCTGGGAAAATGAAAAACAAACAAAAAACATGGTTTGAAAAACATGGAACACGAGTTCAAAAACACGGAATACCGGTTGAAAAACACAAAACAAGGGTAGTTTAGTTTTAGTAAGAGTTTTACGGCACTTACAACACAATGAGGTCCTATAAGTGCCGAAGATTAGAGGTGTCACAAGAGAGTCACAAACACAAAAAAGGAGGGGAGATAGGTTTTTATAGCAAAAGAGGAGCAAACCACACCAGAGCACCCACCAACCGCCCACAAACAAGGGTTGAAAAATGAGAACAAGGGTGGAATATAAAGAATAAGGGCTCACAGAGTTTTCATATTAGGAATAGGCTCACATACATACACACAAGACAAACGCACACAAATACACACACACACACAGAGAAACGCTCACAGATAAGCCCACACAGGTAAAAAAATCACACAAATAAATGCATATATGTAAACAAGTGCACACAGACAAACACACACAGACAGACAAACACACACACACATGCAACGCTCCTAGATAAGCCCAAACAGATAAATGCACACCGACAAACACAACACACACACACAGACAAACACACACACACTGACAAACACAACACACACACGTATAACGCTTTTATAGATAAGCACAAACAAACACACACACACACAAACACAACACCCACACAGCTCAGAAGCCGACTCACCCCCTCTGGGCGGGTGACCTTGACCTTGACCTTGGAAGTGACCGGGTCCCATGGGCTGCTGTCCCGGCTGATTCGTGTTCATGGCCGGACCTCGCTGACCCATCTGCTGGGGACCGGCCCCACCCATCGGCTGCGACCCAGGCTGTCCCATCTGGTTGGGCCCAGGGGGTCCCATCTGGTTGCCGGAACCTCCCTGTGGCCCCATTTGCCCAGGTCCTTGAGGTCCCATTTGACCTGACCCTTGAGGTCCCATCTGACCGGTACCCCCTGGGGGTCCCATTTGCCCAGGTCCTTGAGGTCCCATTTGACCGGACCCTTGAGGTCCCATCTGACCAGTACCTCCTGGGGGTCCCATCTGCCCAGGGCCTTGAGGTCCCATTTGTCCGGGTCCCTGAGGTCCCATTTGTCCATGGCCTTGAGGTCCCATCTGGTTGGAACCTCCAGGGGGTCCCATTTGTCCGGGTCCCTGAGGTCCCATTTGTCCATGGCCTTGAGGTCCCATCTGCCCAGGGCCTTGCGGTCCCATTTGTCCGGG
>NW_004798017.1:264545-269885 GCF_000002075.1 Aplysia californica | reverse complement strand
TGGGCTGTCCGGGCGGCCCCGAAAGGATCATAGGCGGGGCCCCGGGACCCCCTAGCATGATAGGACCTGGAGGCAGCATGACCCCCGACCCCTCGCCCGACGACAGCTGATGCCGCAGCTGGCCGGCCAGGGCGGCCCCGATGACCTGCTGGGCCAACATGAGGCTGGACTTGCGGTCCATGATCTGCGCGGCCATCTTCTGCTGCTCCTTGTGCAGCTGTTCCTTCTTGATCGCCTCCACGTCGATCTCGCCCGACCAGGCCGCCTCGAACATCTTGGGCACGGGCCTGGCGTACGGCACCTTCCGCTGGGCCGCCTTGTCGTGCTCGGCCTTCATCAGGGCCACGTCCTCTTCCCAGTCCAGGCCCGGGATGGCCGGGAGCTCGTTCTCCGACCGCTTCTCTTCTGCAAGGTCAAAGGAGGGGAAAACAAATTTGTATGCATTATAAACAAAGGAATAAAAATGAAATTTGCACACACAGGCGAAACAAGATTCAAGATGTTTGTATATTTTATTCTTTGTAAAAGGGAAAATATAAGCTATTTGCATACACAGGTAAAAGAAAAAAATAATATTATATTTCTACCCATAAGTAAAGAAAAAAACTGGATATTTGTCCATATAAACAAAGGAAGAAAAAAACCCAACAAACTTGTACACATAAATCCAAAATAAAAAAATTAATTAAAAATTTGTATACATGAATTTTTTTTAACAGGATATTTGTACACGAAAGGAAAGGGGAAAAAAAAACCCACAAGATATTTGAGCATAAATAGGCATACCAAAAAAAACCCCAATATAACAAAGGATATAAAACAGGATGTCTTGCTTTGTCTTAAAATTTCCGTGAGTACATCGTATGTTAATGTTTTTAGTTTTAGTTGAAGTTTTTGAAGTTTTACAGCGCTCGCAACTGCATGCGGTCATATGAGCGCCAGAAGATTAGAGGTGTTACAAGATAGTAACAAACGTTTGATAGGAAAGAAGGAGCAAACCACACCAGAGCACCCGCCAACCACCCACGTATCTAATGTTAATGTTTAGATCACAGTTCAAGCTTATGTCGTAGCAACAAACAAACAAATATCATGAAGCAGACACGCTCGTCTCACAAAAACTCTAGCCCCCCACCAACCCCTGACCAGTGTGTTTGACTTGACCTCTCACCTTTGACCTGCAAGTGCTCGGGCAGTCCGTGCTCCAGACCCATGCCGGGCAAGCTGGGCATCGCTGACGGTTCCTGGTCTGTGGACGGGAGAGACAGTGAGGGGGGGGGACGTCAACAGGGGGGGACAATTCATGTTCTATACATCAACACAAGCATGTGTGTGTGCGTAAAGAAAGGTGCCAAATGTCGGATTTTGACCATTTTGAGTTAAAGGTTGTACCTAATAGGAAATTAATTCAATGCTGAACACAGTGGTTTTTTAATTTTTGAGATATCTCAAGTAGTTTTCGATATTGCACTTTTATGAGGAAGGGTAAAAAGATTTAATTTTGAGAAAATTAGCTTTTAAGTTTAGGAAACATACAAACTTGGAAAAAACGATGATCAATTGTTTCTAAAGTATTAATTGATGGAAAGTTCATTTCCAATTTGGCATTCAGTTGACATCAATATCATGATTAGAATTCAATGGTGAAACATAGCAGGGAAGAGAAAACATGCTTCAAGAATAAATTTTAACACCTTTTAAAAGCTGTTTTCATTACCTCTTTTTTAAATATACCCTAGTCTCAAAATTATTCAAAATAAAATATATAGAAGTCAAAGAAATGAAAACCCTTTTAACACATTGTTAAAAAATGGTGGAACTATGATTTGTTTATGGGAACACATTTTGGTTTTTTTTTAAGTGACTTTTTGTCATTATCAGCCCGTAGCTCAAAATGGTCTGTGGCGACTTTTGGTAGCTTTCTTAGGCAAACACACATATGTAAGAAGAAAAGTCTATGTAAACAGCACACACAGATGGACAAGGAAGTCTATATATTGCTGCCTCAGAAATACAAAGTTCTATCTGATATTTTTGGCCCTTTTGAGTTACTAAAACCATGAGGTCTGAAACCAAATCGTCTTGCTGCTCAAAGAATTGCGTTAAAAAAAGTATGACTTTTGGAGCTCCAAAATTTTTTTCGGTCAAATTTCTCAAAACTAGATCTAGATCCGGGTTCTCTATATTTTTCATCCAAAGTAATACAAATAAACGGGGACATCATGGAAACAGAAAAGGATGCTCAGGACAGGCTTCGCTGGAGTAATGTTGTTGATGGCCTGTGCTCCACTGGGAGTTCAAAAGGGCAAGAGAGAGAGAGAATACAAATAAACAGGCTTCAGGACGATACCAATATCTCTACATGCCCCCAAAATTGACTAATTACTAATGCATGGCCTAATTCCACTGTATCACGAAAAGAATTCAAGCATGTCTCTCACTGGTGTACTCCCAGATTTCTTGCTCCATCATTCCAGTGGGCAGGTTGTTCAGGTTGTACTTGTCTCGCATTTCGTCACCCGGTCGATTGCGAGTCCAGAATTTTCTGGGAGGGTTAAAAAAAATATTTTTTTTAAACAAAAAAACCTTAAATCTTCCAAACAGTATGGTTGAGCGACTGAAAATGTTAGGAAGAATTTGGGTAGATAGAAAGATGTTTTAGTGTAACTTTAGTCAGATATGTAGGGAGGAGGAGAGAAAAGGATGATAGGTGATTGATAGAACAGAAGGAGCAATCCACACCAGACAGAGCATCTACCAACTGCCCACACCAGAGCACCCGCCACCCATCCACACACCAGAACACCCGCCACCCATCCACACACCAGAGCACCCGCCACCCATCCACACACCAGAGCACTCGCCATCCATCCACACACCAGAGCACCCGCCAAAAAAGAAATTCATGAAATGTTTAAAAGGGGTTATACAGCATTTTTCCATATGAGACTGGGCTACTCAAACTGCAATTTCATAACCTTCACAAAAAACTGAATTGGCAAAACGCAAACAAAGAAAAAATCTTTAAAACAGCAGACTAAAAAAATCAAAATGCTCTCCACAATTTTCATACACAATACAATAAGCCCTTTATCAAAATACTCTCCAATATTTTCAGATACCGTACATTAAGGACTTTTCCATGTCCCCTAATTGCACTCAACATGAATAGGTCAAATAAGTGCCACGTATTAGAGGCAATACTAGAGAGCGGCATACAAAGAAAACAAGGAGGAGAGATAAGGACGATAAATGTTCAATAGGAAAGGAGGAGAGATAAGGAAGATGGGTGTTTGATAGAAACAAAAGAGGAGATATAAGGACAATTGATGTTTGACAGGAAAGAAGGAGAGTTTTTGGGGGGGGTTTTAGTAAGTGTTTTACAGCACTTGCAACACAATAAGGTCACATAAGTGCCGAAGATTTAGAGGTGTTACAAGAGAGTAACAAACATAATAAAAAAGGAGGAGAGATAAGGACTATAGATGTTTGATAGGGAAAAAAAGGAACAAACCCCACCGCAGGTGAAAAGAGGAAGATATATGTTGTAAAAACCCTTTCCCGAGGACACAAATGTCTTACGTGGCGTGATCGTTGGATCCGGAGGCCAGAATGTGTCCCAGCGGGTGCCAGCCCACGCTCCACACCATCCCCTCGTGGGCCTCCTCGATCCCGCCGATCTCGTGGTCGCAGCCCACCATCCAGAACATGAGCGCACCGTCGGCGCTCCCGCTGACAAACAGACCCTCATGGACGGGATGCCAGCCGATAGCTGTGGAGAAGCAAATTTTTTTTTAAAAACAACTCTTTCGACGGCTTGGTACTTCCGGCTTCAAAACTACTTTACACCAACTTTTGTTATAATCGAATCTGAAATCTCAGGCTGAAGAATAATCGTTATTAGCAACATGTTGAGATGGGTCATTATTTTCCCTATATATTCATATATGATACATGTGCCTAATTGAACTTTAAAATCTTTAATTTGTCCGAGGGGAGGCAAAAATCTAAAAAAAAGTAGGTCCCAGATAGGGCCCACTCCAGTTAGATAATTTAGGACTGTCCCCGCTGTTTTATGCAAGAAAAATTCTGAAATTATGCAAACTGAGCCCAAAAATGTGAAATTATGTGATTCTGTTAATTTAAACAAAGAATGATAAGGGAAAATAATTTGAAATTATGAAAATAATGATCAAATTTTGCTAAATTATGCGGGTTTCCAAGCCCTGCCTGTCAGGGCCATCCCAGGCTGAGAGGGATATAACATCCCAGAAGAAAGACTTGAGATAATTGATATAAATTTCTCCCCACTAGGGAATCGAACTTGGGGTCTCCTGCGTGTGACAGCAAAGAGCCTAACTGCAGCAACATCGCAGACACCAGAGAAGAAAACACTCACCTGTGGCCTCGCGCTTATGTCCCTTGAACGTCTGCATCTCTTCCTTGAGGTTTCGAACATCAAACAGCTTGAGCAGATGGTCGCGCGACGCTGTCAGCATCCAGTTGCCATTCTTGTGCCACTTGAGATCCATGACCGTGTGCTTGTGGGCGTGTCTGTGGACAGAGGGGTGTGTACGAGGGAATAGATTTGTGGGCGTGTCTGGGGACAGAGGAGTGTGTACGAGGGAACAGATTTGTGGGCGTGTCTGGGGACAGAGGAGTGTGTACGAGGGAATAGATTTGTGGGCGTGTCTGGGGACAGAGGAGTGTGTACGAGGGAATAGATTTGTGGGCGTGTCTGGGGACAGAGGGGTGTGTATGAGGTAATAGATTTGTGAGCGTGTCTGGGGACAGAGGGGTGTGTATGCGGTAATAGATTTGTGGGCGTGTGAGGGGACATGTGAGGGGATAGATTTGTCGGCATCTCTGGAATCGTTACATTCACAGGAGGGGTGGCACATACAGACGGCACCCTGACCATTCCTTCCAGGATAAGATCGACTGTATATAGATAGATAGATAGATAGATAGATAGATAGATAGACAGATAGATAGACAGATAGACAGATAGATAGACAGACAGATAGACAGACAGATAGACAGACAGATAGATAGACAGATAGATAGACAGATAGACAGACAGATAGATAGACAGATAGATAGATAGATAGATAGATAGATAGATAGATAGATAGATAGATAGATATAGACAGACAAATAGACAGACAAACATAAGACATTAGCGAGAGACAAGAACACACACATAGGCGTGACTCACAGAGTGGCCAGGGCGTCCCCCGTCCGCGGGTCCCACAGTTTGACGGGCTGCTGGTTGTCCTTGCTGCCCGAGGCCAGGAGGGACTTCTGGGGGTGCCAGTCTACACACCGCACGTCTGCTCC
>NW_004798017.1:241952-264445 GCF_000002075.1 Aplysia californica | reverse complement strand
CCATCCACACACCAGAGCACCCGCCACCCATCCACACACCAGAGCACCCGCCATCCATCCACACACCAGAGCACCCGCCATCCATCCACACACCAGAGCACCCGCCATCCATCCACACACCAGAGCACTCGCCATCCATCCACACACCAGAGCACCCGCCAACAAGAAATTCATGAAATGTTTAAAAAGGGGTTATACTGTACTGTTCAACATGAGACTGGGCTGCTCAAATTGCGATTTCAAAACCTTCACAAAAAAAACCTGAATAGGCTAAATGTAAAAAGAATCTTTGAAAGAGCGGGATTTTTAAAAAAAATAATCCTGGTCTGATATTTTCAGAAACAATATGTACTTTATCAAAATGCTCCCCCACAATGTTCATACACAATACAATAAACACTTTATCAAAATGCTCTCCAATATTTTCAGATACAGCACATTAAGGACTTTTCCATGTCCCCTAATTGCACTCAACATAAATAGGTCATATAAGTGCCACGTATTAGAGGCGATACTAGAGAGCGGCGTACAAAGAAAACAAGGAGGAGAGATAAGGACGATAAATGTTCAATAGGAAAGGAGGAGAGACAAGAAAGATGGGCGTTTGATAGAAACAAAAGAGGAGATATAAGGACAATTGATGTTTGATAGGAAAGAAGGAGAGTTTTTTGGGGGGTTTTAGTAAGTGTTTTACAGCACTTGCAACACAATAAGGTCACATAAGTGCCGAAGATTAGAGGTGTTACAAGAGAGTAACAAACATAATAAAAAAGGAGGAGAGATAAGGACTATAGATGTTTGATAGGAAAAAAAAGGAACAAACCCCACCGCAGGTGAAAAGAGGAAGATACATGATGACAAAACCCTTTCCCGAGGACACAAATGTCTTACGTGGCGTGATCGTTGGATCCGGAGGCCAGAATGTGTCCCAGCGGGTGCCAGCCCACGCTCCACACCATCCCCTCGTGGGCCTCCTCGATCCCGCCGATCTCGTGGTCGCAGCCCACCATCCAGAACATGAGCGCACCGTCGGCGCTCCCGCTGACAAACAAACCCTCGTGGACGGGATGCCAGCCGATAGCTGCGGAGAAGCAATTTTTTTTTTTAAATCTTTTGACAGCTTGGTACTTCCGGCTTCAAAACTACACTACACCAACTTTTGTAATAATCGAATCTGAAATCTCAGGCTGAAGAATAATCGTTATTAGCAACATGTTGAGATGGGTCATTATTTTCCCTTTATTTTCATATATGATACATGTGCCTAATTGAACTTAAAAATCTTTAATTTGTCCGAGGGGAGACAAAAATCGAAAACAAAAGTAGGTCCCAGATAGGGGCCACTCCAGTTAGATAATTTAGGACTGTCCCCGTTGTTTTATGCAAGAAAAATTATGAAATTATGCAAACTGAGCCCAACAATGTGAAATTACGCGATTCTGTTAATTTTAACAAAGAATGATAAAGGAAAATAATCAGAAATTATGCAAATACTGATCAAATTTTGCTAAATTATGCGCGTGCATAAAACCACGGGTGCAGTTAGGAGGCGGGTTTCCCATCCTGCCTGTCAGGGCCATCCCGGGCTGAGAGGGATATAACATCCCAGAAGAAAGACTTGAGATAATTGATATAAATTTCTCCCCGCTAGGGAATCGAACTTGGGGTCTCCTGCGTGTGACAGCAAAGAGCCTAACAGCTGCGACATCGCAGACACCGGAGAAGAAAGCACTCACCTGTGGCCTCGCGCTTATGTCCCTTGAACGTCTGCATCTCTTCCTTGAGGTTTCGAACATCAAACAGCTTGAGCAGATGGTCGCGCGACGCTGTCAGCATCCAGTTGCCATTCTTGTGCCACTTGAGATCCATGACCGTGTGCTTGTGGGCGTGTCTGTGGACAGAGGGGTGTGTACGAGGGAATAGATTTGTGGGCGTGTCTGGGGACAAAGGGGTGTGTACAAGGGAATAGATTTGTGGGCGTGTCTGGGGACAGAGGGGTGTACGAGGAAATAGATTTGTGGGCGTGTCTGGGGACAGAGGAGTGTGTACGAGGGAACAGATTTGTGGGCGTGTCTGGGGACAGAGGGGTGTGTATGAAGTAATAGATTTGTGGGCGTGTCTGGGGACAGAGGGGTGTGTATGCGGTAATAGATTTGTGGGCGTGTGAGGGGACATGTGAGGGGATAGATTTGTCGGCATCTCTGGAATCGTTACATTCACAGGAGGGGTGGCACATACAGACGGCACCCTGACCATTCCTTCCAGGATAAGATCGACTGTATATAGATAGATAGATAGACAGATAGACAGATAGATAGACAGACAGACAGATAGACAGACAGATAGATAGACAGATAGATAGACAGACAGATAGATAGACAGATAGACAGATAGACAGATAGACAGATAGACAGATAGATAGATAGATAGATAGATAGATAGATAGATAGATAGATAGATATAGACAGACAAATAGACAGACAAACATAAGACATTAGCGTGAGACAAGAACACACACATAGGCGTGACTCACAGAGTGGCCAGGGCGTCCCCCGTCCGCGGGTCCCACAGTTTGACGGGCTGCTGGTTGTCCTTGCTGCCCGAGGCCAGGAGGGACTTCTGGGGGTGCCAGTCTACACACCGCACGTCTGCTCCGTGGCCTGAGGGAGGTAGGGGGTGGGAAGAAAACAGGGGGGGGGGGAGGGGAGGAGAAAACAGGAGGATGGTTAGAAAAAAGGAAAAAGGGGGGAGGGGGGGGGGGGAGGGAATGGGGGCAACAGGGAGGGAATAAAAGTTTTTTGTTAAATTTGGAATCGTTTAAAACGTAGATTGTTTTATAACTCCCAAGAATTTTTTTATCAACAAAATTCAGATCATTTAGGAGGCAGGCTTCCTACCCTGTCGACTTTCAGGGCCAACCCGGGCTGAGAGAGATACGACATCCCAGCAGATATACCTGAGATACTCGATAAAAGTTTATCCCCCATTCGGGAATGTTGTTGTTGTTGTTGTTGTTAGCGATCCAGTAGCATCTGAGCGTTAACTCTTCTGCATGATGCCATTTGGTAATAGCTGCATGTCTGTTCTAATTGTTGTCTTGAGGAGTAGAGGCAATTAGATGTGTGGGGTAGCTTGGGAAGAAAACATCCCCTTAAGTCAGTTAGTTTTCTACAGAAGAACAGATGATGTTCCACTGTCTCTGAGGGGTAGTCACATAGTGGGCAGGCAGCAGACTGCTTTACTCCAATTCCCATTTGGGAATCAAACTCGGGTCTCCTGCGTGTGACAGCCCAGTACCTAACCATTACACCACAGACAAAGGTTGTGTTTGTCTGAGTAACAAAAAGCACATCGGCACAATAACTGTCATTTATTAAGCTGAGTTTGAGCAAAGAAAAGCACATCGACACAATAACTGTCATTTATTAAGCTGAGTTTGAGCAAAGAAAAGCACATCGACACAATAACTGTCATTTATTAAGCTGAGTTTGAGCAAAGAAAAGCACATCGACACAATAACTGTCATTTATTAAGCTGAGTTTGAGCAAAGAAAAGCACATTGACACAATAACTGTCATTTATTAAGCTGAGTTTGAGCAAAGAAAAGCACATCGACACAATAACTCATTTATTAAGCTGAGTTTGAGCAAAGAAAAGCACATCGACACAATAACTGTCATTTATTAAGCTGAGTTTGAGCAAAGAAAAGCACATTGACACAATAACTGTCATTTATTAAGCTGAGTTTGAGCAAAGAAAAGCACATCGACACAATAAAGGTCATTAAGTGCAGGGGAAAAAGTAAGACAGACAGACAGAAACAACAGAGGGAAAGTAAAGAATGAAGTAGGGCCCCTACCAGTGGCATCCTCCAACCACCCACACAAAGTGTCCTTGTGGAGGAGCAGGAGGAGGGTACAACATTTGCACCACAAGGGCTGGGGATCGAACCCCTTACCAATCATAGGAACCAGACAGAAACACTTGTGATTTCCTGGGGTATACAGCATTAGGTTTTTCATTTGTGCCCCAACCTGTCCCCGTCATTTTAAGCAAGAAAAGTCTGAAATTATGCAAACTGAGCCCAAAAATGTGAAATTATGCGATTCTGTTAATTTTAACACAGAATGATATAGGAAAATAATCAGAAATTATGCAAAAAAATGATCAAATTTTGCTAAATTCTGCGCAGTGCATAAAACCACGGGGACAGCCTTAAGAAACAAGACAGAAACACTTGTGATTTCCTGGGGTAGAGCATTAGGTTTGTCATTTGTGCCCCGCGACATTTTACTAAGTTACACCCACCACACATGTGGACTTAAATCCCGGAGGTGTTTTCCACCGTTTCGCAAAGAGTTTTTTCTACAGTCACCTAAACCTGGCGCACTATCTCTCATTTAGTCATTATAACCCCAAAAGCTTGCCTCCAACTTCTAAATGGCGGGGACAAAGGCTTGGTCATTACACTTACTAAAAAACTTGGTTCAAGAAAAGTTCCGAAAAACAAGCAAAATCTAGCACTAAATAAAACGAAACAGTTGTGACTAGTATCGGCCAGCATCTGACTGATGGGGTTTTAGTTTTAGTAGAGGTTTTACGGCGTTCGCAACTGCATACGGTCATATGAGCGCCAGAAGATTAGAGGTGTTACAAGAGAGTAACAAACATAAAAAAGAAGAAGGGGGAGATACGGACGATAGACATTTGATATGAAAGAAGGAGCAAACCACACCAGAGCACCTGCCAACCACTCACTCTGATGGGGTTTAGAGTGAATCTTACACCCAGTACACACCGTCAATCCAATTTATCTGATTGAATTGGTGCTAGATCTAGTGCTAGCCAGATTTTTCCTTTGTAGATGGGGGGGAAAAGCTACATGTACCATTCTAGCAAAATCCTATGATTATATATGAAATTCAACTACTAACTGTGACTGTGACCTTCAAAATCAAACAAATTTGTTTTTCAAGGTCACAACTCAAATCGGTTGGGTATTGTGTATTGTGCCAAAGTGGCAGCTTCTGCCGCATCCATGTAAGAAATTAGAAAGTCTGGCTGGCCAGTTCATGTGCATCCAATTAGCAGCGTGCGATGGTTGTTAACGGTTACCGAAGTCTGTTCCCCCTCACACAGAAGGTTGGGTCATGGTCAAGGTCTGGACTGGGATCAAGGTCTAGATCGAAGCCAGGGTCAAGGTCTGGAACAGTCAAGGTCAAGGTCGGTTCAGGGTCTGGACCGAAGCCAGGGTCAAGGTCTGGAACACGGTCAGGGTCAAGGTCGGTTCAGGGTCTGGACCGAAGCCATGGTCAAAGTCTGGAGCCAAGTCAGGGTCAAGGTCGGTTCAGGGTCTGACAACATCCTCGCCTTCCTCTTTGGTTCATTCACCGGACACAACCAGACTAGTGTATGACTACAGTACAGGCTAGAGTAGATCCCTTCTTCTTTCACTTTCGTTCCTTTAAATTATTATCATTCCTTCCCTCCTTCTTCCTCTAATTCTTCTGTCCCTTTCTTCCTTTTTCCACATTTCCCTTTTCTCATTCTTCCTCTCTGCCCTTATCTCCTTCCTCTACCATCTATCTTTCTCTTCATCTTTTCCTCTTTCTTTCTCTTACCACAGCTCTCCTTCCTCTACCATCTATCTTTCTCTTCATCTTTCCCTCTTTCTTTCTCTTACCACAGCTCTCCTTCCTCCTTCCCCCCCCCCCACCTTTCTCCTTCATCGTTCTAGTTTTAGAAAGAGTTTTACAGCACTTGCACATCAAATAGGTCATAGAAGTGCTGAAGGATTAGAGGAGTTACTAAAGAGTAGCAAACAAAGAAAAGAAAGAGGAAGAGGAGAGATAAAGAGGATAGATGTTTGAAAGGAAAGAAGGCATGAACCACACCGGTGTTGACACTTAAGCCTACCCGTACGCCCTTGGGTCATTTTGTACCGCCGGAGTTGAAAATTCTTCACATTTTAGAATACTTCTAGTAGGAAGATCTCTTTGAAGTTTTCAGAATTTCTCCCAAAAAATCATTTTAATTTTAACATACTGCTATGCAAAGCGTACGGATCGGATTTTAACGAGTAAAATTCCTCTTTGAAAGTGGTGGCACAGAGTCCCCAACGTCGTATGGATATGATCGTAAAAAACGACGTACGGATAGGGTTAGAATAGAGATCACGACCAGTGTGTCAGTAGTACGGCGAGCAGGGAAAGGAGGGGGGGGGGCATTTATAGACGGTTAGGAGCTCCACTGCTGCAAGCAGGAGACCCAAGTTCAATTCCTGAGGAAGGGGGGAGTTTTTCATTGAGTATCTCAGTCTTTCTGCCGGGATATCGTATTCCTCTCAGCATGGGTCGGTCTCAACAGGCAGGGTTGGAAGGCCGTCTATTAAATGATCTACATTGTGTTGATTGGGGCGTAAAATCACTTGAAAAACTATCCCTCTTCTGTCTCCATCTTGCATTCTTCAAGCTAGTAAACGAAATCCAGCCACAAATATTTTGAAATATAACTGTGGGTGGTTGGCAGGTGCTCTGACTGGTATAGTTTGCTCCCTCTTTCCTGTCAAACATCTATCGGCCTTATTTACCTCTCTTGTAACACCTCTTCTTTTTTTAAAAATAGTAGTACAGGGTTTTGCGGTGCTTGCAACTGCATAAGGTCATATGAGCGCCAAGGGGTGGGTGTCAATAGAGCAGTCTTTACAGGGAATCAGGCTTAGACTGCTCACCTCTCCAGCTTCAACAGCACAAGGTCTGCTTGGACTATCAAGGCACCCCAAAATAGCAGGTCACAAGAGAGTGACAAACATACAAAAGAAGTAGAGGAAAATGACAATAGTAAAGATCAGGAAAGAAAAAGCAGCAGTTCCCTGTAGTAGATCAGGCACAGTTATGAGCGTGACATGAGTCAGCCCATTTACAATTCTACTATGCTTGAACGAGAAATGTCCCCCCTTTGGGAATGGCCTAAAGACACTTCAGTCAGTCGCACTGCCCCTCTAATCCTCGACACTTATAACATTACTGTGTTGAAAGTGCCATAAAACATTTACTAATTTTTAATTATTTTTTTCAAGTAAGGTTTTACGGCGCTCACAACTGCATAAGGTCATATGAGTATAAGCGCCAAGGGGTAAATGTCAACAGAGAAGTCCAAACGAGGAACCAGACTTACTCTGCTTACCTCTCTAGCCTCAACAGCACAAAAGTCTGCTTCGACTATCAAGGCACCCAGGAAATAACAGTTCACAAGTGAGTGACAAACATACAAAAGAAGTAGTACAAAAAAATTAGTTTCCCTCGTGTTGTTCTAGCAAAGGCAAAATTTTTTAGAAAAAGGCCCCCACAGTTTGCTAATTTCCAAAGCTTGAGTGTCCTTGAAAACTGCAACGTTACATCTTTTTTTGTCATTGATCAACATTTTTCAGTAAAACCAACACAAATTTTTTTTCAAATAAACATAAACGGTGTTGAGTCAAAAAAAAAAAAAAAATCATCATAAAAATTGCCCAACAGGCAGAAAACTGCAGGTTTCATTGATTTCAATATTTTGACACACGCCCGATTTCTTCACACAAATCATTCAGTATTTATGTCATTGCCCAGCAAACACACAACGGATTTTACAGTAATCCTGCACACAGGCCCACTGCTCACTACAACTTAAGTAACTTTTGGCCTGTTAATCCACTGAAGCCACGCGACTCGGAGACTTTACATTCCCCGTCCCGTACCCAGCTTTTCCGAAAAAAAGAACTCACTCATTCACAGCCTAGCATGCACATAGTTTTCTTTTCATAGTGTACAAATTGTACAAATAGTACCAAGTGTGTGTCTCGGATGCAAGGCGGAGTGGTGAAAAAGGCACTCATCAAAATAATGAAATCGCAGAAAACAGAATTTTTCTTCCCATTTGGCAATTTTGGTCAAATTTTGAATTTTTGACTCAACCCTTTTTATAATAATAAATAGCATTTGTATAGCGCATATCCCCGCTCAACAGCAGGCTCTATGCGCTTTACACTATATTATTACCCCAGCAGACCATAGAACACTCTGAAACATTCTCAGCTTCCGCGGAAGCATACAGTGCAAGCTGCGGATTTCACGTGCTCAAACACTATCAAACTGACAAGATCTTTCTGTCTATAGCTGGGTACCCATTTCCACCTGGGTGAAGTGAGGAAAATTTGTGCAAAGTGCCTTTCCCAAGGACACAACGTCGGGCCCCTGACGGGATTCGAACCCACAACCTTACGGTTGCGAGTCCGAGAGCCTAACCACTAGGCCACCGACGCCACTATGTTAAAAAAAATTCGCTGTGAGGCAATTACTGAAAAACGTTGATTAAAGGCGCAAACAATGTAAATTTAGTTTTTAAAAACTCTCGAGCTTTGGAAATCTTCGGAAAACTTTGGCGGCAATTTTCTCTTTTATTTTACCTCTGAAAACAGGTGTCCCCCATCTCCTTCAATCTAAAATATCACAACTTCTATGAAAGATAGGCGGAAAGTTTTTTCATCGAAAGCAAGAACACGCTTAAAAATGATACCAATAACTCCATTTTATGCCCAAAAATTGACGAGCGCCTAATTCTACTGCACCATGACACATAAGCGTGAGAAAAAATTTGGGACCACAAAATCTGTTTGCTAGTATTAGTATGTGTTTTCCTATGTGCTTAGACTGTATTTCTCAGCCAATTCTCTTATCACATGATGATATGTTGTGTACAGCTGAGTGATCTCTCCAGAAACAAAACTTAAACTCACTCGCTGCCACACGCAAAGCATTTCGGGAAAAATCAACAGACTGGTTACTGCCATTTGTAACCAAAACCCATCGGTTTTTGAGTTTTCCATCATTTTTCTTCTACAATTACCCCATATTTCTGGGCTAGTTTTTTAGGGTACGTAACTGTTGTCCTTTCTATTTCAAAGTCGATTGAGAATTGTTCGAGTTACATCCCTTGATCATTGATCCAAAATAGGGGGGCGGGGGGGGGTTGGCACGATGACGAACAAAATTCACAACATATTCGAACTGATGGACCCATAATAAGCCAATGGGCTAGTCGGATTAAGACTTTTCGGAAACCATTCCATTCCAGAGTACTGAAGAAGATGACAGCGATGCTGACCTAAGCTGTCCCCGTGGTTTTATGCACCCCGCATAAGTTAGAAAAGTTTTATCATTTTTTTCATAATTTCTGATTATTTTCCTTTAGCATTCTTTGTTGAAATTAACAGAATCGCATAATTTCACATTTTCGGGCTCGGTTTGCATAATTTCAGAATTTTTCTTGAATAAAACGACAGGGACAGCCTAAGTTATGAATGTTCAGAGTTTAGTAGAGGCAAGAGGCAGGCTGAACAAATAACATTTTTGACGAGAGCCTGGATTTCACAGCGATGACATTAATTTAATTTCTTTTGCATTGTGGCACGTTTTCTTCCCTTCTTGCATGCTGGGTGGTGGAAAAATTTGGTCATAACGATTTTTCGAAAGGAGCCAAAAGGCCCGTCACTCTTCAGATGAAGATGTTGAGCCACAAAGTGCCTGGAACTGAGTGAGTTACCAAACCTGTGCCAAGTGATGATGACTGCGTGTGGGAGAGGCCAAAAACTAGCTCAGAGGACCATCTTTTCTTGTGTTGCTTAAGGACAGGTCCCTCTTTTTAATTTTCTGGTTTTAATTTACGAATCTGAAAATTCTGAAAAATAAATTCTCCTGACTGTCAAAAGTTATCAGTAGCCTCAAAGTGTGCAGAAAATGTTCTGCTTCAAGCTCATTCTAGATATCCAAGACAGTGTACACTTAGCAAACGCCCCTTGGTTTCTTCACTAGATTCCAGAAAAAAACGGCAGCTAGTATGCAACCTATCGATGTCATACTTGCGATAGATAGTTGCGCTCTACAAATAACTTTTAAAATTAAAATTGTTCATTTCCGAGAAATTTCAGAGGATGGTCTCGGAACCGACCCCCCCCCCCCAAATAATAAGCATGGTCAGTGAGTGAGTTAATTCAGTAACTCCCCAACAACCATGCCGAGATCAAGCAATCTATGCTGCGCACCACACAAATCAGTCATGGGAGGGAAGATCTCGGTGAAGAAAAATCATACCTCGTAGAATTTTCTCTTCAAAACACCTCATAAAATCCCAAATGCGAACAGTCCCATCGTCAGAGCATGAGGCAAATTTTGAGTCCGTTGGACAAAAACTGGGAGGGAAGAAACAAAAGCACAAACACATTTTATCGGCTTCTGAAAAGAAATTTATTGATTACACATATTAAATTGCATTCAAGTCGTGTACATTGTCAGTTGTAGAAAAAAATAAAAGTCAAAAGACTACTATAAAAACTGTAATAACATACACGTAAGCCAAAAGACTTCACTTATAACAATAACATACGCGTAAGCCAAAAGACTTGACTTATAACAATAACATACAGGTCAAAAGACTTCTATAACAATAACATACAAGTCAAAAGACTTCTATAACGTTCAAGTCAAAAGACTTGCTCTGTGAAAGAACACGGGCAAATATATGGCACTGGGACAAGCAGGGATATATTAGACATGACATGAAATATCCTTCCAACAGTCTCTCCAACGGCCACCGCAACAATCTCACACACTCGGACTCTGAAACCTCCTGCATTCTTACAGAAACTGCCACTGAATCGGGTTTTTTTTCATTCTCCGTGTATTTTATTCAAGCAGCGAGGCGGAGGAAAAAAGGGGCCGAGGAAAAGGCTTGACTCCAAGCAAGAGCCACCAGAAGCGTTTCACTTCCCAGCAGACACAAGCGCTGGAGCTTCTGATAACAATAAAACACAGACCAGCACACACATACAGACAGACCAGCAGACACACGGACAAGCTTCTCTCTACAATTAACAGGGCTGGGCAGCCTGACATTCAGGCCAGTTCCAGCCTGGTGTCTGACCAAAAGAGGGTTGAAGTAACATGAAGCTCTCCGCCCAACCTGAACTCGGGCGTAACGACTTCCATCCGATCTAACGAGAGTTACCATCGGGTCTAATGTCCCTCTACCTTTTTATTATACCGAACATCCCTTTAAGGCCCTCTACGTATTACAATGTCCGGCCTAAAGGCCCTCTATTATAACATCAGGACTGCTATTTTCAAATGATTCAAAGTCCTTCCAGTGACATTTCATTTTTTTTCCAGCCCAGTGAGGTAACAGGCCTTCTCTCAGCTTCGGTGTGGGCTAATTGGCCAGAAAGCTTGAACACCCACACTCCCTGAGACCTCCAGTTTTCTACAGCTTTTTTAAAAAGTAGCTCTAGTCATTTCTTCAACCTCATCAACACAATTTAGATTTAGAAATATATAGATCATTGACAAAGTGTGCTACCGACCCTTACAACAGCTTCACACAACTGGGGAACCACCAGAGTACTACACTGTTTCCTCTGGACAAGTTTCCATTCACTTGCTATTCTTCAGCGCCCACTTGGTGAACAACCGAATTCATGGGCATCTTTTTTTTTTTTTTTTTTTTACTGATCTTTATTTGGACCGTAGAGTGTGTATAGAACTACGGTACTAAAGAAATTTGTATTTAAAAAAAATTAAAACTTACTGCGACAAAGAGAATATTACGCGCAACAACAGAGAGGAACAACACTAGTCACTGAATACTACTTGCAACAACTGGAAGGGGCAACAAAGAGGGAATGATTGTTACAAGTTACAACTGAAAATGAAAGAGGTGACAACGAGAGAACGTTACGTGTTGTAACAACTGAAAAGGGAAACGGAGAGATTTCGTTTGAATGTGACAAGTAACAACTGAAAGTGAAAGGGGAGACAAAGAGAGGATGTTGCTTGTAACAAGTTCAACTGAAAGGAGCAAAAGAGACAGGTAGTTTGAATATTACGCGTAACAACTGAAAGGGGCAACAGCGAGAAAAAAGTTTTTTTTAATTCTGTTTTTCATGTTAATGTTTTACGCCCCCGTCAACACAATTGAAATCATTTAGGAGACGGGCTTCTCATCCTGCCCGTCAAGGTCAATCTGGGCACAGAGAGGTACAACATCTTAGCAGAAAGGCCAAGATACTTGATAAAACTCCTCCCCACCCGGGAATCAAACGTGGGTCACTCCCGTTTTACACACGCACACACACGACAAGACCCCTTGGAATGTCTCTGCCTTTTTAAAGGCATGTACGCACGCACACAAACATACATGCATGCGTGCGCATGCGCGCACACAAACACAGGACAAGACCTTAACCTACAAGGTGTCTCTGCCTTAATGACACGTATACACACATAACCACACACCCATGCGCATATGCAGGTACACACACACACACACAGTACAAGACATAAACCTACAGGTGTCTCTGCCTTTATGGCATTGACAGCCTTATCTTTATTCCATTTCCCACAAAAATAATCAATGGTACCGTAGAAACTTTATTGATGTGTATTTTAAAAAGTGAGGCACGAATAGTAGTACAAAGATCTATACTATGTCTATAGTAAACTGACCGTAGAAACTTTATTGACCTTTATAAAAAGTGAGGTAAGTATAGTAAATAGCACAAAGAATCTATGTCTATAGTAAACTGACTAAACTTACAGCACAGAGATCGACGGACGTACACGGTACAGAAAAGTGACAGCCTTACAGTAAAGCCATTTGACGTGTTAAGTTAGCTAAAAGCTAAATAGAGGAAACTTCCACCTTTATGGTTTTGATTTCCTGAACATTTTATTCTAAGCACTTGGTCAAGAACAAGATATGTAGGTAGGTGTATGTATGTAGGTAGGTAGGTAGGTAGGTAGGTAGGTAGGTAGGTAGGTAGGTAAGTAGGTTGGGTGGTGGATGGGTAGGTAGGTATGTAGGTAGGTGAGTGTACAGTTCAAGAGTCCAAGAGGTTTCCACCTTTATGGTTTCACCGCCTTGTCAATATTTATTGCGCTCATCAACAACAAACATGGAGGAGGAAGGCTTGGAATAAACAACAATCTTCTTGCACCACTACCTGTTCCACATGTCTTACTGGGGACTAATAATGCTCCCCTTTCCCCACAAAAAATGTCTATTTCTTTAGCCCTTTCCCCCGGCTCTTCCCCCATAAAGATGGTTTCTTCAGCAGGCAAATAGTTCTGACAACTTTGATAGGACTTTTTACATTGTGCCTTTTCAATGTAATGTAACAACTGCGTTTGTGCGTGTCTGTACATGTATCTACATGTGTGTCTGTGTCTACATGTGTGTGTGTGTGGTTATGCGTCTACACGTGTGAGTGTGTAGGTGTGTCCGTGTGTATGGGTGCGGTTCCCCCATCCCACCTGATGCCCCGGATGGGTTCCTTGTGGGCCTGGTACATCTTGACGTTGTTCATGTTGGACTGCCAGTACTTGATGTAGCCCGCGTGGTCCGCCGTCACCATCCAGGCGTCCGAGTGGCTCCACCGCATGGCACGCACTGCTGTCTCATGAGCCTGGGGGGGGGGGAGATAGAGGGTGTGAGAGAGATGGTGTGGTGTGAAAGAGATAGAGGGTGTGAGAGAGATAGAGGGCGTGAGACAAAGGGAGAGAGGGCGTGAAAGAGATAGAGGGCGTGAGACGAAGGGAGAGAGGGTATGAGAGAGATAGAGGGTGAGAGAGAGATAGAGGGTGTGAGACAATGGGAGAGAGGGAGATGGTGTGAGAGAGATGGTGTAAGAGAGAAGGTGTGAGAGAGATGGTGTGAGAGAGAAGGTGAGAGAGAGAGATGGTGTGAGAGAGATGGTGTGAGAGAGAGAGATGGTGTAAGAGAGGGTGTGAGACAAAGGGAGAGGAGGAGAAGGTGTGAGAGAGAGGGTGAGAGTGTGTGAGAAAGAACATGACAGAGAGGGTGAGTGTGTGTGCGAGAGGCACCCTCCAACCATCCGCACCAGGCTCGGGTGGATTACTTAACCTGCATGTTTACAAGGAGCGTATGTTTACATTGCCCATGAAAAGGGGGAAAGGGAATGTAACCATTTTCGTTTCCTTGATATTTTAGCTTTTAAATTTTAGTAGAGGTTTTATGGCACTCGCGACTGCATAAGGTCATAAGAGCGTCAGAAGATTAGAGGTGTTACGAGAGAGTAACAAACATAAAAAAGAAGAAGGGGAGATAAGGACGATAGATGTTTGATAGGAAAGAAGAAGCAAACCACACCAAAGCACCCGCCAACCACCCACTTACAGCACTTGTTGCACAATTAGGCCGTACAAGTGCCAAGATAAGGTGTTACTAGGGAGCAACATACCTTAAAAAATGGAGGAGGAAGGAGGGCGACAAATATTTCATAGAAAAAAAGGAGCAAACCATACCAGAGCATCCGCCAACCACCCGCTACTGGAAATAGAAGGCACTCTACACACACACACACACACACACACACACACACACACACACACACACACACATCACACACACACACACACCACATCTCTCCTGTGCCAGGCATTACCTGCAGGATGGTCTCAAAGTTGAAGGTCAGGCCGTTCCACAAGGTGAACTCGCCGCTGGAAGCCCCCGTGACCAGACGCCGGCCCTCCGGAGTCCACTGGGGGAACAGACGACAACACAAACTGTTTTACTACACATAAGTTTTAGTAAGCGTTTTACGGCACTTGCAACACAATAAGGTCCTTTAAGTGCCGAAGATTAGATGTGTTACAAGAGAGTAACAAACACAAAATAGAAGGAGGAAAGATAAGGATGATAGATGTTTCATAGGAAAGAAGGAGCAAACAACACCACCAGAGCACCTGTCAACCACCCACTACTACACATAAATAACACAACATTATTGTAAGCCTGCTATAGCCAATATCCTCCTTTTACCGAGATTGTTATATGTGGGGCCCACCGTAGTGAAATATAAAGACAATTTATCGTTATATAATTAATATTAATATAATTATTATTAATACAGTTATTATTATTATTATAACACAAGTAATGAAATATAACAAAGGCACGTCATTATTGTAAATCGTTCAGACAACTCACCGTTAAACAAAATATCGGGCAACGGAATTTGTTGGTGGATGTCCTGACGAAGCGGGTGGTGACTGCATTCATTGGGCGCTCCAACATGGCCGACGGTGGCAGAAGCTGGGGAGGAGAAGAGATCATTTTTTAAATATGTTGGAGGGGTGTTTTTTGTTTGTTGGTTTGTTTGTTGTTGTAGTTTTGTTTTACGCCACTTGCAGCCCAATAAGGTTATATAAGTGCCGAAGATTAGAGGTGATACAAGAGAGTAGCATTCACAAAAAAGAAGAGAGATCAGGACAACGAGATGTTTGATAGGAAAGAAAAAGCAAACCACACCAGAGCACCTGCCAACCACCCGCAGAACTTTTGACCCTGCCTATCAGGGCCAACTAGGGTTGAGAGGCATACAACATCACAGCAGAAAGAATGAGATACTCGATGAAAAATTTTGAGCATCGTGGGAATCAAAACTCGTCTAGTTTTAGTAAGAGTTGTACAGCCCTTGAAACACATTCAAGTGCTGAAGACTAGAGGTGTTATAAGAGAGTGACGTACAAAAAAGAAAGGAGAAATAAGGATGATAGATGTTTGATAGGGAAGAAGGAGCAAACCACAAAGAGGACAAGTTTCCGTCACAACTTACATCGGCAGAGTACAAAGCGTCCGGCTGTATCAGGGGCTGGTCCCGCCTGTCACGTTGCCAGATTCGATTCTGAAGACGACAAAGAAAAAAAAAGACATATTCATCAAAGCCATACAATGTCATTCTATGAGAAAATCAGTGGGTAGAGAAGCACATTGACCCAACAACAGTCAAATATTGAAGAGAGAACACAAAACAGAGAAACATTAGAGGGAAGGGAAACCTAAAAAGGTAGGACAAACCAACCAAATTTCTCGACTGCTGACAAAGAAACTCCAATTCCCCCCCCCCTCAACATTCTATGTACATCTATGTGAACAGACATTTTCCCAGACATTCTTCCACCATCAGACAGGTTGTTTGTTTTCGTAGGTTTTACAGTGCTCCCAGCTGCATAAGGTCATTTTGAGCGTCAAGGGGTGGATGTCAACACAAAAGTCCCAATGGGTAATCTGCTGGCTTACTCTGCTCATAGCCTCAATAGCACGAAGTCTGCTTCAACTATCAAGGCATCTCAGAAATAACAATTAACAAGAAAATGACAAACATACAAAAGAAGTAGAGGAAAATGACGATAGTAAGGATGAGGAAAGAAAGAGCAGCAGTTCCCCCAATGTTGTTCCGGCAGAGTTATGAGCATGACATTGATGATAGATCAGCCCATTTACAATTCTTCTGTGCATAAGAACATGTTAATATCCCCCCTTTGGGAATGGCCTTAAGGCACTTCAGTCAGTAGCACTACCCTGGGGGAGTAGATGGGCTGTACCTCCTACTGACACACAGCAAAGCTATTTATTAATTCGCCCCAAACTCAAAAGGGACGGACACAACAGAGAAGAACATGTCCCAAAACTTCCCACAACAAAACATCACGCGACTGCTGCCCACCTGTAAGTACTTGAGAATAGAGGGGTTGTAGTCCACCGTCTTTCTGTGAATGGCTTTGCGCATGCGCTTGCCGTCGTACATGATCCCCGAGGCGGGGTCGTCGGCGTTCTTGTTCATGGAGAAACGCGGGCGAAACTGATGGGGGGGTCGGTGGAATGACTGTGTGGGGGCGGCTCCGTCCCCGCGGGCCGTGGGATCATGTGACATGCGGGGAGGGGGGAAGCGGTTCTGCGGCTGGAAGTTGGTGGCCTGCGAGCTGCTGGGACTGATGCCCAGCCCTGTGGCCGGCATGGACATGGCCACTGTGGGACCAGCCATGGCGCTCGCTGGTGTCACCAGCTACAGACGTACAATCTCTCGCTCTCTCGTCACAACTATCTGCCGGTCCAGTCAGCACATCCTCAACATTTGTGCCCTGATGAGAAAAAAACGAGAGAACAAAACTAGAATAACAGTGACAGGAGGAATAAAATATGAGGCGCAAGGAGAATAAAAAAAAGAAAACAAAGAGAGATTTGATTACTTATGAGTCATTATCATTATCATTGACACAATGCACAACTTGAATTCCAAATTGAGTGGGGGGGGGGGGTGTGTTTCGTATCGCATTGCACAATTAGAATTAGATCTGGATCTAGATCTATCCCAACCAAAGATAGCACATTTATGTACACTCAGCCCGAAAAGTGTTCGCAGAAGTCCGCACATTGCTTCAGATGGCGCTGGAGTCTTTGTTTTGTAGCTCTCTTTCGTTTCCCCAGAAGAAGAATAGGATATAGGCCAGGGTTGGGTTGATTTAAATCAGTTGATTTTTTTGGTTTAAATCAACTTGATTTTTAAAATAAAAATCAGTGATTTAAATCACTTTTTCTTAAATTTATTTTTATTCAGTTTTTTTACATATTTTAACATTCAGAATTCCTTTCCTTGGTTTCATAAAACAGATATAAGGTTTAGTAGACTAATATAACCATGCTTAAAATTTAAGTCTGCTATCCCCCATTCACTGTATCCCCCATTCACTGTAAAATAATACAGTATTCAATTTACTTTTTTTTCCATAATTGAAATCAGAGCTGGGTTGATTTAACAATCAGTTTATTTTTATTTTAATCAACTTGATTTTTTAAATAAAAATCAGTGATTTAAATCAATTTTTTTTAAATGTATTCGTTTTTTACATTTAAACATTCAGAATTCTTTTCCTTGGTTTTATTTTTAAAACAGATATACGGTTTAGTAGACTAATATAATCATGCTTAAAAGTCTGTTTTCCCCCATGTCACTGTAAAATAATACAGTATTCAATTTACTTTTTTTTCATAATTGAAAAAAATTGAAATCAGGGTTGGGTTGATTTAAATCAGGTCGATTTAAATCAGTTGATTTTTTAAAATTTAAATCAACTTGTTTTTAAAAATAAAACTGTGATTTAAATCACTTTTTTTTTAATGTATTCTGTTTTTACATCTATTCAGAATTCCTTTCCTTGGTTTTATAAAACAGATATAAGGTTTAGCAGACTAATATAATCATGCTTAAAAGTCTGCTTTACCCCCTGTCACTGTAAAATAATACAGTATTCAATTTCCTTTTTTTTCATAATTGAAACTAGCATTCTTTTTCTTTTTAGACAAACACAAGCGTTCACACACACGCACACACTGTAATAAAATGCAAGTTTATCTGTGCATAATACCCCCCCCCCCCCACCTTCCTTTTAGACTGACATTTTCTTCATTTTTAGTCTGTAGCCATAATTCCCTGATATAATAGCAGATTAAGGCTTTCTTTTGCAGTTGCTTATATTAATCATTAGTTAAAATAAAGTTAATAAAGACAATGCATTTTGCACTACAAGAACATACTTTTAGCCACCAAAAAATCCTAAACTGTCGACATTTTTTAAATAAATTTTTTAAAATCAGATTCAAATCCAAAAAATCTGATTTAAATTTTAAAAATCGATTTTTTTAATTTTTATTTTAAAAATCAAAAAAATCACCAACCCTGATATAGGCTAATAAATAGGCACAGTCTGTTAATTTCACTCTCAAAAGTGTTTTTCTCACAAGTAAGGTAACCCTGTTCGCAAAGTCCGCACTTTTTCGAAGAGGGCACCAAATTTTGAGGACACTTTTTTAATTGGCTCAAAGTGAGGAGTGAACTATCTTGTTATAATTATCTTTGTCCGTACGCGATTGTGGGGGGGGGAATGCTAGGCCCAATTAATTTCCATCCTTCTTTCGAAACGCCCTGTGCCAATAATATTTTGTAGCATCCACACACCCTGTGCGAATAAAATTTCATAGTATTCACACACCCTGTACAGATAAAATTTCATAGTATTCACACACCCTGTGCGAATAACATTTCATAGTATTCACACACCCTGTGCGAATAAAATTTCCTAGTATTCACACACTCTGTGCGAATAAAATTTCATAGTATTCGCACACCCTGTGCGAATAAAAAACAGCCTTTGTTTTGCCCGTAAGTTCTCGCGCTAGGCCTACTCCCCTCTCTCTCTCTCTCCACTGCCCACTGACAAAATTGCACGCTTTTAGGCTAACAGTAGTAACACAAGAGCGCTGGAAGAACGTTTGTTCACGGCACAGAATTCTACAATTCTGTATCACAGTGTAGAATTCTGTGGTTCAGGGTGAACGCCATACAGGTTGGCCTAGGCCATAACGGTGAACGCCCGCCGGGTGAGAATAGCCAAAAGGCTCCCCTGCACGGGGTGACAATAGAGGTGGCCCTCTTCTTTATTATTGTGTTTGTAGGGGTGGTCGCTTGTTACGAAAGTCCTTCCGAATTGCCCCTCACAACAAAGAGAAGTCCATGCGTCTGCATGCAACGAACCAATGCAGAGCCTCCGCAACAAAATCAGTGCCCACGCGGACAGGCAAGTCGAACTGGAGAAAGCATGCCCAGAACCTCGTAGCCGAAACTGAACTGGATACGTACCCACATGAGGAGCTGGTTGTTTTACCCCCCACACAACCGTGGAAGGCTGCATCATACAATGTGACTTTTAGCACCGATCTTGTCGTCGACTGCAAGCGTGCTAATGAACCAGCTGTCAGGAAAGCTGCAGCAGAGGCTACAATTCGTTCGCTCCCCCTGCCCGATGTAGAAGTCTGGACTGACGGTTCAGCTAAGCACGGTACTGAGTATGGAAGAAGTGAAATACTGATCAAGACCGGTGATACCGAACTCGACCAACGTGTACCTGCGGGCCGGTATTGTTCCAGCCACAGGGCCGAGCTTGTAGCTCTCGACACAGCGCTTGACATGCTTCTTGTGGCACTTACATACAGCAGGCAGCCTTCCGAACAGTGTACGCATCCATGTATACACTGATTCTAGGTCAGCAGTCATGCGTCTCTCATCAGCCCTACCAACCAATCGGAAAAGGTGGCCTGCTCAATCTGGCAACATCTGCACACCCTCTGTCAACACTCTGAATGTTCCATCCACTTACAGTGGATTCCAGGCCACGCTGGACTGGCTGGGAACAAGGAAGTTGACAGCATCGCCAAAGAAGCAACAACAGCGCTTACCCAGATTGACACGCCAATCGATTTCTCGACAGCTAAAGCCATAATCCACCGATCGACCCGCACAAAGTGGAAAAGAGAGGCGAAACCCAAACTGCCGTTTGCCCAGCCGCCGTCATACCAGCTTGAGGCCTCGCTCAGACGACAGTACCGCCGGCTTCTCTCCCAAATGAGAACTGGTGGAAAATCGCCCAAGCTGAAATCATATCTCCACAAAATTGCGCCAGCGGACAACCCAGATCCATCCTGTCGAGCCTGCAAGGAGGAGGACGAAACTATATGGACCATGTGTTCCTGAGATGTCCCGCCAGCTATCGTGCTAGAACCCGTCTGCTGGGACATTTCAGTAACCCATTTTCAGCACTTTTTAAGGACCCCCGGGCAAGTGTTGAGTTCCTATGTGCTGTCGGCATCGCTGACCGTTTATGAAGCCACAGCACCAGAAGAGAGAGAGAGAGAGAACAAAGACCAGCCACTCTATAGGCCACCTCTATTCTCACCCGGAGTGAGAATAGTGCAGGCGAGTCTTGTGGCTATTCTCACCCGGTGCGCGTTCACCAAATTTTGCGTTCACCCTAAACCATAGAATTCTACACTGTGAGGAAAAATTGTAGAATTCTGTGCCGTGAACAAACGTTCCATTACAACTGTAGCCTACTAAAAGCGTACAATTTTGTCTGTGGGCAGTGGAGAGAGAGAGAGAAAAAGAGAGAGAGGAGTAGCGCGAGAATTTCCGGGCAAAACAAAATGGCGACCCGCGTAGTTCGGCTCGATTCGAAAAGTTAAATAGCCGTAGCATCTTTGTAGACAACCAAATTTATTTACTTTTGTGTTTTAACATCATTTTTTAACTTTGTTTTGGTCAATTTGATCGTCCACACCGATAGACAGTATTCAGAAAGAGACAGAGAGAGAAAGAAGAGGGGAGGAGTTGATCTTGCGAGAACTTCCGGGCGGGTGAGAATAGCCACTTTCCACTCTATACTATACTATTTCTACAGAATGTGATCACATCTTGTAAGACTGGATGAAACGGTACAATGATTGCCCTGACATGATCACACCAAAGTGTGAACACTGCGGTGTGAACTGCTCGACGCATTTGTTTTCCCCAAACTCAAACAACAATGACAGTGAAACACATTGCACTCGCCAGAGCCAGAGTATGATAGTCAGTCTGCCGAGCTCTCGACCTAAACTTACATCACTCACTGGTTGAGTACGGCCTACAAGTTTGCTCCAGATGGAATCATATCGAATTGTCGGTTCAACTCATACTCATGCCATGAGTAAGACAGATCAGACTTCACTTCAGTAACTTTCTCAATCATCAATTCAATGAGAATGAGACATGAGACCAAGTTCACCAAGCATGCCCACAACCATTCTCACTGCTCATCACCATATCAAAGCGTCTGGAAGTATGATCTTACATAGATTACCATCTAGATTTAAGCCTTACCTGGAACCAACAGCAGTCTCGAAATGACAACAACGATTGGGTGAATCAATTGTAACACATTTTTGCATGAAAGTTAATGATCAGTACAACACCAGAGAAAACTGCACAGAGCGTCTCACGGTCTTTTCAACATGGCGGAAAACCGGAAGCTGAAAAGGAAAAGTACAAAGCTCTGAACTCGGCCTTGGCTCGTTAAGCAAACAAATCTACTTAGAAAAAGAGTGCTTTTTAACTTCTTTTTTTTAAGTTATCGATTACATTACAATACATGAAGATCTAGTATATAATTATTTAATTTTTACAGGAAACTAAATGTTTCTAAACATAGTACGACAAGGGCTAATATTAGAATCAGGCCACTGAGAGAGACACCACGGAGATTCTAGGCTTTTCACTAACTAAATCTAGCTGAAATTTTCTACACACTCATGACTAGATCTAGATCTAGAATCTAATACATGTAATACCTGTAGATCTTGTATCATTTTTGGAATAAATCTTAATGAATGTGAAAGTTATTTCCAAAAAGCATTTCAAATCCTGATCCCCGGGCCCCCCACCCCCCACCCCACCCCCTCCGCACGTGCGTGCATGTGTGTTTGAGTTTGATTGAGTAAAAAAAAAAGAATATCGACTCGACATGATTACTGTCATTTCGGGAAAAAGAGTTTTACGGCACTTGCAACACGTAATATTAAGGTCATATAGATCTAAGTGCCGAAGATTGGAGGTGTTATAAGGGAGTAACAAACACAAAAAAGAAGGAGGGAAGATAAGAAAGAAGGACCAAACTACATCAGAGCACCCGCCCCAACCATCAGCACTAAGGAAAAAAGCAAAGACAGAAAAACAGAGGCACAGAGTAAAGGGGCTACAAATAATATAATCTTACACCTGGAAGGGGGGGGGGTCT
>NW_004798017.1:218520-240298 GCF_000002075.1 Aplysia californica | reverse complement strand
TGTGTGTGTGTGTGTGTGTGTGTGTGTGTGTGTGTGTGCGTGTGTACGTATGTGTATGTGTGTGTGTTCCGATTCCTGACTGGAAGAAATGTTTATCGATTATCACAGTCTTTCTGCTTGAATGTTATACTTGTACGTTCACCGTATCCCTCTCCTCAGCCCGGGTTGGTCGTGACAGATCGGAAACCCACCTTCTAAATGAATTATCTCTAAATTGTGTTGATGTAGTTTCTTAGGAGACTGCTAAGAGTATTGTGGAAGGAAAATAAATCAAATGAGGTTGTGCTTGATGAAGCCCACGAGGGACGCCCAATGTTAAAAACAATCAGGAAACGACAAATGCAGTTTTGGGACACATAAATAGACAAAAGGGTCTTGAACATTTAGCTCTCACTGGGAAAATTGAGGTCAAGCGAGGCATGGGTAGGCCCAGAACAACATACTTTAGGGAACCTAAACAAATGGGTAACGGGGAAAGATATAAGGGAAACGTAGCTTTTTTTAGAGCATCAGAGCAAAGGAATGAATGGAGAACCATGATCGTCGATGTCTGTCGCAGATCTGGCACTGGATGATGATGATGGAATTGTGTTGGTGGGGCTTCATCAATTACAAACATCTGCGTAACGTACAGAAAAAAAGGGTTTTTATTTAAAGTGTTGTACTTGTGTGGTCTATAATAAAATGTATTCACCTTTGCTTCGGGGTTGCAAAATGTATCAAAGATTCACTGCTCACCATGCATTCAGTTTTCTTTACACTTCTGAGAATACAATCACTTACATTCTTTTTCACATCACTACAAAAAAATCTTCATCATTAGATCTAGCTAAAGAAAAGACAACAGTCTCAAAAATTGGTACTAAAAAAATAGAACCAGACAGGTTATTTTTTCTCAGATTTATTCTAAAATTTGTTACATTTCATGTGAAGGCTTTTCATTGTTCACATTATCGGTATCGGTATCAGATCCTCAACATTATCCCAAAAAAAACAACACATCGTTATCATCAACAATAAGTTTATAATATCAACACAATCATCGTCGTCATCACACACACACACACACACACACACACACACACGCACACACACACACACACACACACACACACACACACACACACACACACACACAAATCACTATAAAAATTATAAATCGTTATCAGCAGTGTCATCAATGTTGTACGATTTTTTTTCTAAACGTATTACAACGGAGACTTGGACTTGGACACAGTTTAGACATTTTGGTTTGGTTGTTCTCAAAACAAAACAAAGTTCAACATATTTCACCCATGCGTAGTCTATGCGGCGTCGCCAGGAACAGGATCAAGACATAACAACAGCACCGTGTAGAAACATAGTACGTGTAGTAAATGTACGGTATGGATGGTAACCAGGCGCGGTTCGTCCATAGAGCACGATCGAGCAGTGCCGCCCAATTTTTTTAAATTTTCTATTTCGTAAAACACCCACAATAATAAAATAAAAGAAGCCAGAAACAAACAGGTGACCCCCACCTCTTTCTTTCGCAAATATCTCGACTTGTAATCAAGGTAAATGGATAATATTTTCATCCAAATAAAGACAAACGAACAAGCTTTAAGATGATACCAATAACTCTACATGGCCAAAAATTGACCAGAGCCTGATTCCACCACTCTGCATCACATTTGTTTCGCCACTCAGAAATCGAACTTGGGTCTCCCAGTCCCCGGGGCTTTATGCACCCCGCATAATTTAGCAAAATTTGATCATTTTGGGGGGCATAATTTCTGATTATTTTCCTTTATAATTCTTTGTTAAAATTAATAGAATCGCATAATTTCATATTTTTGGGCTCAGTTTGCATAATTTCAGAATTTTTCTTGCATAAAACGACGGGGACAGGTCTCCTGTGTTCAACAGCGAAGCGCCTATAACTGCTACGTCACAGACGCCAATGACTGTACGTTGACAATGGTGCATGGGCATAAGGGAAGAAAAATATCAAGAAACGTAACAACATGCACGAATGGAAAGAACTGAAGCTGAGTACAGAGAGGACATGTATTAATTTCATTAAAGTAGGTTCGACACTGAGTGGACTTTGCCAAAATCCTGAATGAGCTGTTAGTTCTCATAGTCAAGTCAATGATTGTCTATATAAGACCCCTAACATGCCACCTGGAAAAAGAACGTAACCTCCCCCCCCCCCCTCCCCCCCCCCAAGAAAAATAAAACAAACAAACAAACAACCCCCACCCCCCTTCCCAAATTTTTAAAATCATTACTTAGAGCTCAAAAACACCCTTTGCCTCACACCCCTAAATAATCACGAGTGTCAGAAAAGAATTCCTCCTCCTTTCTCCTCCCCCCCCCCCCCCTGTCATCACTTTCACCACAACTCAAACAAAAGCCCCATTGCTTAACGCCCAGTCCCAGTCCTAAACTTTAAACATGAGCTTGCGCTGTAGAGAAGTAGGTAACCCTGTCCTGGAGAGCTTGAGTTGTCTGTCAGACTCGAACCCGACACACGTGGAAACTTTGAGGAAGCTCAGTCCCCAGAGAGACCAGGGCTGGCAGTATACACTCCGCGCCACCCCGAGAATTTGCTCCTTTCCCTCGTCCTCAAGACGATTCAGGAGAGATAATTTGAGTTCGGATGACGACTCTATCGAGTCAAATTGGACAAAAAAGTCGACAGAGGCAAAGAGCTGAGCCACACGTAGGTCACCGACTAACAAGGCGGTGAAAAACAGGGAGAGTGGGCAGTTCCTGAACACTTGAGGACCGTCGCGGGAGGAGAGGAGTTGTAGACTGGGCAGGACTCCGCTGTGGACCAACATCTTCTCCACAACACTCGACAGACCGTTGACAACCGCCTGGTGCAGTTCCGGTGATGACACCGGGCAGGAAGTGGCAGCAAACTCCAACAAAGCGTGGCATGCCAGGACGTTCTTCCGAAAGATGGCCAGAGACAGCGCAGTCCTGCCTGTCTCGTCCGAGAGGCAGGGGTTCGATCCTGCCCGCAGCAGTTTCAACACACGCGAGTCATCACCAGGGGTGGTGCAGGCGGCAGAGCACGCAATCATGAGAGCCGTTCTCTGGTCACGGTTCTGAAGGTTCACGTCACTTTCAAGGTCAATCAGAAGGTCAATGGTCTTGAGAGAGGCGTGTCGGGCCAAGGCTAGCATGAGAGGAGAGTTGCCTTGTTTGTCCATCACATCCAGTTTGACCTCGAACTTAGTCAGCATCCTGATGACCTCTGGACGGTCGAAGTTGGCAGCCAGCAACAACGGCGTGTCACCTCCAGATCCAGACACGTTGACCTTTGCCCCCGCGTCTAGCAGCCAGCAGACGACCTTGTCTGTCTGTGATGAGATGGCCCGCAGGAGAGGAGTATTTCCCATGCGGTCGGCCCGGTTGACGTCAGCCCCGAGTTTCCTCAGACACCCCAACAAGCCCTCACTCACTTCCATGCGGTGACGCTTCAAAACCCGCATAAGCGCAGTTTCTCCGTCGTGATTTCTTTTATTTATCCAAAGCCGGCGCCCACTGCACTCACACAACAGGTTGGCAATGTCGCAACCATCGGCAGGAAGAAACATGAGGGAAGAGTTGTTCCCCCATGATAGTGCATGGACGTCCGCGTTACCCTCCTCCAGCAGAATCCTCACCGACTCAAAGTGTCCAGCTTGGGTGGCAAGCATCAAAGCCGTCATCCCTTCTCTATTTCTAGCATCAACTCTGGCTCCGTGAGCCAGCAGACAGCGCACAGCCTCCGCTTTCCCGTTCTTGGCAGCCAGTGCGAGTGCCCTGTTGCCTAGTTCGTCGGCACGGTCAACGTAATCCCCGGCTTCGAGCAGTCGCTCCAGCATGGCGGTTCGGCCCACGGTGCTGGCAACCATTAGTGGCGTGAGCCCTTGGTAAGTGGCTATGTGCGTGGAGGCACCGTGGTCCAACAGCAGCTCGGCGCACCGGTAGTGCGGCCCGCTGTCCCTCTTCAGGGCTCGGACGAGGGGAGAGGTGAACACCATGCGACCGTCTTCATCTCTGCCCTGGTTCAGATCCAGGTCATCCCCAGCGCTGAGCAGAACTTCCAGAGCCTCGGGCTGGCCGGATGTGACGGCCACCAGGATCGGGTCGTCGTACCCTGACTCCCTACGCCTGCTCCAGTCCACGCCTGTCCCCAGCAGAAGCCTGAGACACGCCACCTGGCCCTTGCGCGCCGCGTGGCACAGTGCCATCATCACTTCCCCTGCGCCGGATGACGGGCCAGCCGTAAGGTCAAGGTCACGGAGCAGGGAGGTCAGAACGGCGGTGTCGCCTTCCGAGATCGCACGGAACATGTCCATCGTTTTGTTCTCCGTGGCCGAACCCAATCTTTGACGCCGACACAGTTCTTGATTGATTATTGTGGGAGAGGTATGTGTGTTTCTCTCTCTCTCTCTCTCTCTCTCTCTCTCTGTGTGTGTGTGTCTCTCTCTCTCTCTCTCTCGGTGGGGGGGTGTGTCTATGTTAGGTGAGTGAGTGTGTGTGTCTATCTATCTAGATTCTATGTGAATGTGTGTCTATGCGTCTATGTGAGTTCTGTATGTGAGTGTGGGTCGGTGTCTGTATGTGTCTGAGTGTGTATGTGAGTGTGTGTTTAAGTAAGCGTTTAGACAAAGCAAACGAGGACAGTTCCACACAGCTCTGCGTTACAACAACATTCTTGAGCTTGCAACTGGAACAAGTCCACACTTACCACACGGTTGTCACACAAGACCTTCTGGGGAAAGAGAAGGAAGCAAAATAAGTTGTTGGGAACATTTAATTTACAAGGCGTCTTCTTGTCTGTGGTCAAGCTACAGAATGAAACTGAAACTACGGAAGAAAAGGAAGCAGATAAAACCAAACCAGCTGCAAACCACGCGCAACGTCAGTTCGCGCAAGCTTTGTGTTAGCTTGAAGACAGATAGTACATTGACACAGTGAGGCAGCGCGGTGAAATCACGCGCTCGTCAAAATAATGAAAGTGAAGAGACTGCTATTTTCCCGCAGGTTTAGAAAATTTTATCGAATTTTTGTTTTTCAGCTCAACACTTTTCATGCCCATTTAAAAACACATCTGTGTGGACTTTGTTTGT
This sequence comes from Aplysia californica, assembly GCF_000002075.1. Taxonomy (NCBI): domain Eukaryota; kingdom Metazoa; phylum Mollusca; class Gastropoda; order Aplysiida; family Aplysiidae; genus Aplysia; species Aplysia californica. The sequence continues at coordinate 235,187 of NW_004798017.1, read as the reverse complement.
TTGTTTTGGTAAGTGTTTTTACGGCGCTCGCAACTGCATAAGGTCATATGAGAGCGGGACACACCTGACATTTTCAGTTGGCAGGAAATTTTGAATTTTGCCCGGGTGGCGGCCGAAGCCTACTCTCATCGATTTTAGACCACAAAGGGATCTTTAATGTGCGCATCTTGCACACGGGCCCTCCGAGATTTTTTCGCCCTTGTCCGAGAAGGCTAGGTGTAGATCTTTCCTACCAGAAGATGGGGTGTGGTAGAAAGACAGCAGTTAGGAGGAGCCAAGGAGCAGTAGAAAAGCTGCAGAAAGAGTCAGGAGCCCAGAGGAGGGGGCAAAGGAGGTGAGGGGGTGGGTGCAGAAAGTGGAAACGAAAGCAGACAACAGAACATTGCTAGAGAGCAGGGAAGGAGGTGAAAGGAGACAATTTTAGAGAAGAAAATTTTTCGGTCGCTACCCGGATTCGAACCCGGGACCTTTGAATGAGAGGCCAACACCTTAACCTCTAGGCCATGAGAGCCCCCTCTGTGTGGACTTTACTGAAAAACCTTGATTAAAGACATATAAGATGTAAATTCTCCGCCCCTACGGGCTTTCAAGCAAAGGAGATTATAACTAAACTTTGGCAGCTATTTTCTCGCTAATCTAACCTCTGAAACTAGGCGACCCCCAGCTCCTTCAATCACCAATATCTCGACTTGTTTGTATGAAAGATAAATGGACATCTTTTCATCGAAAGCAAGGCAAATGGACAGGCTTTAAGAGATGACATTGACGAGCGCTTGATTCCACCGCGTCGTGATACCGTTTAGAAGTTACAGTACCGGTAAACCGGAGTGACTTAGGCGTCTTTTATTAAAGCTTGCAGCATTCATAATTTGAAAAGTCATGAGTTTAAGTTTAAGTTAATATTTTTTTGTTCAAATTATGGGGAATGGTTGAAGACAGATAGAGGGAGAACCAAGGTAGACGGACAGAAACATCAACACAATAGAAATTCTAATAGTCATTTGTGAGGCAGCGTAGTGAAATCAGGCTCTCGTCAAAATAATGAAATAGAAGAAAACAGCAGTTTTCTCCCTGCTTAGCAATTTTGTCAAATTTATTAATTTGTTTTAGCTCAACACCTTTTATGTCCATTTACAAACACATTCCTCTGAGGATTTCACGGAAAAAGGTTGATTAAAGGCTCAAAAATATAAATTTACAGTTTCCATGGACTCTCCAGCTTTGGCGGCCATTTTTTCGCTAATTTTACCTCTTAAACCAGGTGACCCCCACCTCCTTCAATCCAAAATATCTCCACTTCTATTGAAGATGGGTGGATAATGTTTTCATTGAAAGCAAGACAAATGAACAAGCTTTAGGATGATACCAATAACTCAATATGTCTAAAATTTGACGAGAGCCTGATTCCACCATGCTGCCTCACATTTAATTTCGAGTTAGAGAGCAGAAGAAGACGCAGGATAGACAGATAGACCCATTATCATATATTTAGTGAGGGAAAAAAAAGCATGATAGGCAGACAAAAGCATCCAAACATTTTTGTGTGAAGAAGAACCAAGACAGACAGACAGACAGACAGAAACAACAAAGGGATGAAAAAGAAAAGGGACCTATCAGTGGCATAATGTAAACATATTATGAAGGCTACATTATGCCTCACTAGTATCAGTATTCATCGACGCTTAACGGTAACAGAGGATGAAAAAGTAAAAGTAAATGTAAGTAGTACATGTATCAGTATTTAATGTATATTGTTGCAGCCTATAAGAAAAATATATATATATACATCTGTATACATTGCACAGTTATAATATAATATTATAACACAAACATCATCGCAGTCAGAGACGTGAAACTTTTCAGACAGCAGAAAGGTCGACGGGCCAATTTTTAAAAAAATGTTTGAGGAAAGAGAAGCATGTTTCACAGAATCGACCATTAAGTGCTTGGGGAAAATTAAGATAGACAGACAGACAGACAGACAGACAGGAAAGAAAAGAATAGCAACATATGACATTCCAGTGACGCCCTCCAACCGCAAACAACAACAACAACAACATATTATTTAAAAGAGAAAACTTCAAGTAGTCCACGAATGACAACCCACAGAACAAAAGAACATTAAAAAAGCCTGTTTCATTTCTCCTCACACAAGGATTTATTGCATATATATTATATATATATAGATACATATATATATATACACGTACTGCTTAAAAGTGGGGGGGGGGTGGGGGTGTATGGCTACACTTGAAGGCTATCTCGCTCAGAGGACCAAATTTTAACAAATTTCACACATATAACAAGCATAGTAATGAGTCTTAAAACCCGCAATCAAATTTGAGAAGAAAGTTTCGTTTCCATGGATACGGCTGCCATATATTGGATTTTGTTGACATATCTTACGTAATGAATACCCCACTTACTGTTCATGAAAAATGAATGGGTTTTTTGCATGCATGTTAGCAAACATTAGACATAAAAATTTGTCTGTTAATTTTTTCCTAAACGATTAAAAAATTTTTTAAGGAATTATTTTCCTGAGGTAGATCTAGTACATGGTACGTATTCCCGTTTACAAAAAAATCCGTGAAAATCCACACTCCAGACACCACCACCAAAAATCTATATATCAACAGTCAAATTTTTAGTATTACATCTTTTCTTCATTCTGTGAAAATTTCATGAAGATTGGATGAAAAATGGTGGAGTTATTAAAAAACGTATATAAAGAGAAAAATTGCGATTTCAGAAAACGGCCGGTAAGGAAAAATAAAATATTCACTTTCTGAAGAAATGGTGGTGACAGACATGCCCTGTATCGGAAGACATAAAGGCTTTTGGGGGTTCTTATGCGATGAAATAGTTGAAGGAGAGGCTGAGGAAACCAAAAATGCCTACAACTCAAATTTCATAATTTCGAGTCGAATTGGCACCCCCCCCCCCTTCCCTTTAAGTCTCACAGTTGTATAAATAGATCTACATCTCGTATAACTAAAATAAAAGGGTACATGAACATACATACATGACGTATCTCCTCGCATGACTAATATACATATTATGTATAGTACACACATACATCCATGCATCTCCTCACGGCCATACTATAAAAAAAAACAACTATTACATGTATTTATATATTAGTATTATTAGAACTATACATAGTACATACACATAAAGGACACAGAGAAGAAGGAGTAGGCTTTTACAATCACAACTGCACAAGTCTTACACTACACAGCAATGTTCACGGTCCAACCATATAGTGTTTATTTGTTGTGTAACTACAGAAGTGACTCTCCTCATTCCCCACAACACGGAGTTGACGAAGCAGCCCATCACGACCACACAAGTCTTTATGTGGAACCCAAAATTCTTTGCCATATCAACAGACCGAAGGGCTAGAACCCAAAAGGCCGTTGGATCGGAAAAGTAAAGTAAAGTAAAGTATGTGAAACCCAATACATTTGCCCTTGGCGACAATCAATCAATAGCAATCTACATGATGTAGGCCTACTTCACATTTTTAATGGTTCAGGTCAGGGATGACAAACTCAAATTACCTACATTAATAAAATCAAAGTAGGCCGACAAGTTTAACTGCATTCACAGATAGACATAATAAAAAAAAGTTTGCTTTATTTGCAATTGTCAGAAGTACCTGGATACCTAGAGGCGTCATCTCTGACTCAGCAGAGGTTCGTTTTAGTAAGAGTAAGAGTTTTACGGCACTTGCAACACAATAAGGTCATATACGTGCCAAATATTAGAGGTGTTACAAGAGAGTAAAACGTAAAAAAGAAGGAGGGGAGATCAGGACGATAGATGATTGATAAAAAAGAAGGAGCAAACCACACCAGATCACCTGCCAACCACCCACTCAGCAGAGGTTGACGTGCAATGACCCACCATTGCTTACGGTCGTCAGCTGCCGCCCTACACTAAGTTTTAATCAGGCCTGTCCATGCCTTTACGTTATCGGTCCATGTTGTTCTTTGTATGTCCCCTCTTGGCCCTTCTGCCCCACATCTTGACATCAAGTATTTCCTTCATAATGTTCTGATGGCGTTTTATATGACCAAATTGTCGTATTTTTCTCCTTTTCATTTTGTTCAGCAGGCTTTGTCTTTTGTGTGGAAAGTCTGACAAATATGTCAGAAATAAGTAGCAATAAGTAGATCACATTTATCAAGCATTAATTGTAACATAAGAATGCATTACACACATTTGATAATAAAACAGTGGCAATATCTCTAGAATCTTAGGTCCTTTGAAGAGAGTAAAAATAAAAGAAGACAATGGTATTTCCTTGCAAATGCTTTAGTTTTACACCCCCCCCCCCCACCACAACTTCTACCATTTGCCAGCAGGTTGCTTTGACCCTGCCTGTCAGGGTATACCTGGGTAAAAAAGGAGGTAGGCCTACATTACAAAAATCCGATAAAATACAATGTGCAGATTCAAAATTTGAGAATCAAACTCACATTCTTGGCATGCAAACAAAGAAAATGCTACAGTAGCCATGAGATCCTGGGGCCTATTATTTAATACGACAGAAGAATGATTAACACATCTCTCACCCCTGAATATCTCTATCAGAAGATAATATATCTCAGAATGAAACGAGCACAAAAACATGCAGATCACACAGGTTTAAAACGTTCACAGCAACTAAAATACAGACAAATTTGTCTACAGCAACTAAAATACAGACAAATTTGTCTACAACAACTAAAATGCAGACAAATTTGTCTACAGTAACTAAAATGCAGAAAATTTGTCTAAGACGACCACCCTGTTAGACTATTAGATTGCTTATTATCAATATATAGAAGGGCAACAATAAATCCTGGATTGTAGGTCCCTATATTACCATGATTAATTTGAATTAAATGTATGTCCCTGTAATTGTACTTTTATTTTATCTACCCTCACACCAAAGATTGTCTGATCTTAGTGATCTTTACTCACTCCTCCTTCCTGTTTTAACCACATGTGCTCATTATGATTCAGTCTTGTCAGTGAAGCCAGAAAGGACAGACCTCATGTCATTTTCTTTAATGTTAAATAAATCGACCTTCTTCATCAAGAAACAGAGTCGCTACTTTTGCCTACTTAATTACAACAATGGCAGCAAACCCCAGTGCAACACACCCAACGTCGAGGAGAGAAGTGGCCGTCTTACAGTGTCATTATAATGCAAACAATACACCAGGGGGGGGGGGGGGGGGGGGTTAAGTGGCTGTTTGTATAGGTGGCTGTTAGAGTGAGAGCTGGTTCCACTGTGTCTCTCTATTTCTCTATTTCTCTTTGCAGCCTACCATACCCTCCTTGTCTTCACTGGTGAGGCAGGCAGTTTCAGGTAGATCTAGTTCAGGTAGTACAGTCGACTCTGCTTGTGTTGAACCCGCTTGAGTTGATCCTTTTCTCGGGTCCCAGCACGTCTTCTTCTTTACAGGTCGCAATGGTTAAGTTGAACTTCTTGAACTTCGATGAGTAGACCTTTTTTCACTCCCCTCGACAACATCAACTCATCCATAAGCGTCGGTGGCCTAGTGGTTAGGCTCTCGGACTCGCAACCGTAAGGTCGTGGGTTCGAATCCCGTCAGGGACCCGACGTTGTGTCCTTGGGAAAAGCACTTTGCACAAATTTTCCTCACTTCACCCAGGTGGAAATGGGCACCCAGCTATAGACAGTGAAAGATCTTGTCAGTTTGATAGTGTTTGAGCGCGTGAAATCGAATCCGCTTGTGTTGAATCCGCTTGAGTTGATCCTTTTCTCGGGTCCCAGCACCTCTTCTTCTTTACAGGTCGCAATGGTTAAGTTGAGCTTCGGATGAGTAGACCTTTTTTCACTCCCCTCGACAACATCAACTCATCCATAGTCGACTCTATACAAATCTCAGCATCTCACTCTTTTCTCTGTCACTCACGGCTTTAAGACACTTCAGCATGACCTACAATATATAGGTAACACTTCAGCATGACCTACAATATATAGGTATTTTTATATTTCACCTTCTATAGCCTGCAGCAGTTGGCTCATATCGAAAACCTCTTTAGTTTTGCCTTCTACGAAGCAAATATGAGAGGCTCTGAAGTCTGAAGTTCTGAACAAAAGTTTTCTCTGTAAAGAACACGGCAGGCCAGTTGCGGCCAACCTTTGTTCTCTGTGCCTCCCACCATCCACGTGGTCAGACACACACACAAAGCTTAGCGCCCACAGCGACCAGGGATGTGAACTCAAGCTCTTCACACAGTTCAGGGAGTGGCTTTTCCCTCTAGAGCGTAGATACTCTCGCAGTTCTTGTACGCCACCCAAGACCGTCACATCAAAGTTGTGGAAAAAATGTAAGGAGAGAAAAAGGTTGACAATGTCCATGTCTTGTCTCATCAGTGCTACGAACAACGGCGAGACAGGGAACGACAACTGGAGGGGACTGCGCATGATGCGTGACAGAGAAGCAAGGCTAGGAGATGCTCCAGCAGAAATCATGGCCTGGACTTTATCAAATTTGCCAAAGTTGACTGCTTCATGCAGCTCGGAAGTGACCACAGCCCCCGCAGCTATCATCTCACTGACCAGTGCAGGGGAGGACCAGCAGACCGCGATATGCAGCGCCGTCTCTTCACACTTGCTGGAATGATTAGGGTCGGATCCTGCCCGGAGCAACGCGAGGGCAGTTGCCTCTAGATCCATGTGGTGGCTAGCGACCATGAGGGCCGTGTGACCCGCGCTGTTCTCCATCCTCACATCTGCTCCCAGTTCCAGCAAAACCTTGACCGTGTCCGTCTGTCCAGTCTCGGAGGCTGCTGAGATGAGGGGAGTGTTGCCCTTCTTGTCCACAGAGTTGATGCTGGCTCCGAACTGTACCAACAACCGGACACATTCTGGGGGACACGACAGACACACTCGATGGAGAGTTGACACGCCGCTGTCGTCCACACAAACGTTCACGTCAGCCCCGGCTCTCAGCAGAACTTTGGCAACCTCTATGGACTTCTCCTGGATGGTTGAGAAAAGAGGCGTATTGCCATTTTGGCTCACTGCATTGACATCTGCTCCATTGTCAAGTAAAAGTTTGATGAGGTCCACATCAGCAGAACCTGCCAGTTTGTGCAAGACTGTCTCACCAAGCAGATTTCGGTGATAAACGTCAGCCCCATGAGCCAGCAGAGACTGAGCCACGGCAAGGCTGTTCTTGGCCATCAAGGTCAAGGCTGTCTCTCCCATGAAATCAGAGGCCATGTTGACACAAGCGCCGGCCTGGATGAGGGTCATGACCAGCTCCCGTCTTCCCGCCTGAGCGGCCATCATAAGAGCTGTCCTGTTCCAAACATTGATGTGGTTCACACCGGCCCCTGCATCTATCAACAGCTGGACCACTTCATTCCTCCCACTCATGCATGCATGCATCAGAGCAGTGTTTCCATCTTTACTCTTCTTGTTGATATCAGATACCGCCTGGATTAAAATCTTCACATTTTCTAAGTGTCCACATTTAGCAGCAAGCATCAGAGGTGTGATTCCCAGAATGTCTGTTGAATCGAAAGAAGATAGGCCTACTTTAAGACTAGGACTAAATCCTGTAACACTGGTGCCCAGAGACAGCAACAAAGGCGTTTCTTGAGGCGTCTCGACATCAGCGCCGGCATCGATAAGAGCTCGGAGGATGTGAGGCTTCTGCACGAGGACAGCCGCTAGGACCGGAAGACATCTGCGGGCGTCAGGTTTGTTCACGTCAGCCCCGCAGTCTATCAAGGTCGTGACACACTTAAAAGAGGCACAGAGGATGGCCTGGACCAATGGCGTCCTCCCGCTTCTATCAGTGACGCCATTCACACACCCCGCATGACTCTTGACGTATGCCTCAAGGCTATCAATGTCTTCCTGCACAATTGCCTGTCGGAAGGAGAAACCACACTCTGACATTCCGCACGCAAAATTCCTGAAATATAAACGAAGATTCTGTGTCTGAAAACAGCAGGGCCTAACAGTTAATCTCACAAAGAAGTCTCAGCAATAAACACATCTCTATCAACATTAGAGGTGGAATGCCCTTCCAACACTTGCGTCAGTTTTGTGGAGGAATGTTATAAAAAACACAGAGCTGTCCTACTTGAGGCTGATGATTAACACACAGGGTCGTTTTATCTCGTAAAATCATCCCGCCCAAAAAAAGTTCATTTTTTATTTTGCTTTCAAGAGGAAGTAGGTTAAGCACTTTTCACTTTTACCTCATTTTGCACTTATTGATTGGTAGTGGGAGCACACCCTGATGAGTAGTCAGTTACCACGAATCATTGCATTTATCATTTGACAATGACAAACACTATTATTTACACTGAGATTTATCAACAAAAATATAAAGTAATGAATGCAATTTACATCACAATGGCACTGTACAGTACAGCAGGAAAGAGTTCCAGCTTTAACAAGGCAAGACAATAATAGATGATATATTGCCAGGTGATGTGGCCAGCCTATATATCAATATATGTCATTGTCATTAAAATGTCATGGAGCAAATGTTGTAAACAAAGTTTCAAGATAATGAAATCATTTAACTTAAGACCAGTCAGGACAAGGCATAAAACTTGGAGGTTTTAAAGATAAATTTTTACAAATCTTACAATAATGACTTGTCATCCATTACGTAGCTATTACTGTTGCTGACATGTACAAAACAGATATATATAGATAGATCTATCCACAAACAAAAAAGGGTGCTTTTTCGGTAGTTCCCACCCCCTTATATTTCGAGCCTGACCTTCATCGAGATCTATACGTTGGATGCGAGCTAAGATATCAAACCTAACAACTGCAAAACATCAAATTATGGTAAAATTCAGGGGGGCATGAACCCCCCACCACATTTTTATTAGGACAGGGGGGCAAGCCCCCCTGAAACCCTCCACTCTTGAGGCCAAAACCGACGAATAACAATTGCGGGGTGGGAACTACCAAAAAAGCGCCAAAAAAAGTACACTCACCTGAAACGAGCAGACAACAGAAGTTTCAACAACGATATTCGCAGATCAGAACTTCATTCCTCCATTTAGTCGCAGGTCAACCATAGAAGAAGCAGGCTGTAACTTAAACTGATGACAGATTCTGACTTAGTCAACCTGTGACTTTAACTTGCTAGGTGTCTAAAAAATTATACTCTGCTTTTCTATTACTTTTGAACTTGTTTCACAATCCTGGACTGTCTGGGCTTTCTTGAAACAGGTGAAGACGAGTTCTTAATTAAATCATTAAAATTCTAAACACCCACTGGCAAATAAAACTTCTGAGGTAAATACCTAAAAAAGGTAAAATCCTGGCCCACGATCCAGATTCACACATATTATTATTTATTATGATAAGATTAAAATGAAGGAATGCACATTGTTGACACAAAGTAAGAGATTCTGAGAGAAGCTGTGTTTGGACAGAAAGAGGTGGATCAAGCTAGATATTGGAGGGGGCCTATACCATAGCAATCACTCAACACGACACAGTTAAAAGCTAACTCTACTAATGTTCTTTTTTTACTCAGAATTGAGTAAACCGGTCTACGCTGGAGTGAACCTGTTTTCCCCTGTCAAGCCTGAAATCTATTTTTGTTCTTGAATTTGAACGCTTTGATGCCGACAGTTGAGAGAGACAAATAGTTCTCACTGAGGGCACAGATTAACTTTTTGAAAACATCTCGGACCAGATTAAAAAGACATACCAAAATGTAGCACTAGCCTCTCCGCCTCTCACTCTCACTCTGCTGTCGCTCTCTGCAAGCTTGTTGGTCTGACATTAAATTATTATAAACAATCGTAGATCTATAGTAGTCGTAGCAGTACAATCATGGTGCAAAAGATAAAATTTCCGCTTCCCCATAGACTTGTCTCACTTAAGATCCTAGATTGCACACTTTTATATAACTGTCAATACCAGTGAAGCGCTCAGTTTGACTCACTCTGAAACCAAATGAAGTGCACTGAGGAAAAGATGCTACACACACTTGAATTTAATGAGATTGGTGTTTTGCCATTCATTGAGCACCCATGGTATACATGCTTGGCACATAAGTTTTTACACAGTGCCCAAGGCAGTGGCCATGATAGTATTTGATCTAGAATACCATAGTCTATGCATAAATAGCTGATAAGAATCGAGTTCCCAGACTGGGCCGTTTATAATTCTGTCAAATCCACAGAATTATACACTTGTAGTGTAGAATTCTGTGGTCAAATCACACGATGGTATTTAGTTTAGCGGTTATTTATTAACGTCAGTTAAAATCATGCTCGTACAAATAGATAATGTCGCCCTCCATCATTTTAAATATATTATTGTATGGAGACCGTAGACAAACTGAAGTACATTTTATTTTGTTGCTGAGTGTGAGTAATGTCGCATTCAGTTAGCAGCTACTTGGTTGGTGTGAGTACATTTTATTACAAAACAATGTAAAATTAATGGTGAGGTTGGTTGTTTTTTTATTGGAACAATGTCAAAGTCAAGAACTAGATCCAACCGTTTGTTGCTATTTGTTATAGGCTAAATATATTATTATGGTCACTGTGTGTGAAGAGTAAACCGGTTGTATAAGAGTATAATACGGAAGGGTAGGGCGGAGTTACATAAAAAAACCCATACAAGCACGCATGCACGAGCACACATTTATGAGTTCTCATAAGCAAACACAAGTCAAACACACATACTCACATAAAGAGCACACACACACGCATACGCGCACGCACACACACACACACACACACACACACACACACACACACACACACACACACACACACACACTATCAAAGCGGCTCAGAGAAACAAAGCCGGGGAGTAAATAAGCGAGAAATTTGTGACTGCTCGTACTACTTTCCTTCACTCTGGTCACTGGTCACCACAGTGCCACCGCCCAGTGTTTGTGACAGTGTGTTTTTTCTGATTTTGTTCGGTTCTCAGTTAAACTTTCTCTCTTGAAAACACTGTACGAGGCTAAGTAATTATCATCACATGTCAAGATCTCGACTCTTTGTGGCTGTGGGCTCGTTATGAGGGGAGCTGTGAGATCTGGAACGAAAGACTGAAGTAGGCTATGGTTGTAGAGTTATAATATAATGAAATGAATAATAATGGGTTGGGGCAGCTAACTTTGACCTTTTTTCATAATCTTCTTTTCATTTGATTATTTTTTTATCCGAGTTCTGTCTTCACCATCTCTCTAAGACACTCTCCTAGTTGAGGCTTCGGCAGGCTACAGCCAAAGACATACACCTTGACTGGACATTTAACTGGGCCCCACCCCAGCCAAAGGGAAAAAGCAAATCAGAAAAAAGAGCTCCGCCCTTCTACTGAAGACACAGCTTTGGATTTTTAAGTGTCATGGAATTATGCTGGGATGTTCAGGAACAACTGACGAAGTCTGAATAAATCCAAAATTTACGAAGGTTGAAACAATTCTATAATATCATGTCCAGAATCCCCTTCTACCAAGTATTTCCAGGGTCAGCATTTATATTTTAAAATTATTTACATACACTCTTCATGTTTTAAAGAAGTCGCAAATAGTGAAACTGGTATTGGTATTTATTTTTTAAAAAGGAGTATTTTCTTTGCTGTGTGACAAAAGCGAAGATTAATAAAGTAGAGTAGTCATGGACTGTAGGTTTTGACATTTTACAGTGCTCGTTGTAGTTCAGTGACTGTTGGTCTGGATATTTATCGTGCTGGTGGTAGTTTACCAAGCACTGTTTGACAATGACGATGGCTGCCACAAATCAGGACTTGCGATCGTTCCAGCACTGTAGGAAGGATATAGATCTGGTGTGTTTCCGTCTGCCGACCCAGTGTCCCCTGTGTGGTCAGTCTACCGCCACTACAGAGAGCAGAATCCCCCCATACGTGTTGCCATCACCTTTCGTTAGCTCCCATACGACCCCGAGAACCATCGTCTTGAAACCCACGGAGGGAGACTTCATCAGGTGATATCATGATTCTTATTACCTCATAATTATTCGTGTCAAAGTTCACAAGTGTAAGTGTAATGGCTTACAATGACATTGAAGATTGATTGTATGCTGCAGATTTTGAATAGATTTTTCTCTTTCATCGGATGCAGTTCTTGTAACAAAATAAAATCAAATTGCTCGATTTAAATATAATTTCTTCAGGTCTTTGCATTCATATGTGAGTCTAAAATTTTGGATGACCAACAGAATCTTTAGAATACTAATAGCCCATTCATGAAGTTCATTGCAAACTAAGGTTCCAACTCGTTTTCTTTGACTCTAGTCTAAAGAGGGTCCAAAAAAACATTGATTGTGTGTAAACCCCCATACTCGACAATAAATCAGTATTTTCACTTCCTCCTTTAAAGTCATTCACAAATGACGTCAGCTCAGAGGGGGGAGTGGGGGATGAAAAGTTGAGAAAAGTTGACATGGGGATTTGGGTGAATCCTTACAAAGTTGACATCAACCATGGTGATCTATAATGTTGGGGTAAAGAAGAAAAGAAAGGAAGAAAAATATTATACCACATTTTCTTGGCATAAAATTAACTCCATAATTGGACCATATTATTTCTTAGGCCTAAAAACTAAAATTGACAGTTATAACTCCCCATAGCACAGACTGCTAGAAGCTAGATTAGAACAGGTTCTATCTAAATGTATATGATGTACATTTTTGTTGACATCAACTGGGTGGGGTGGGGGGTGGGGGGTCCTGGGAAAGGTGACAGATGGTTACAAGGGGGACAGTGAGGGTCATTTTTGGCCAAATTTTAACTGATGTCATTTGTGAATGGTCCCATTATCAACAAGTGAGGGATCAGATACATTCAACACAAAAAAAATGAAGGTATTTTTTTACTTACTTTGTACCGGTACCTAAATGTTTCAGATGATGACTGTTGAAGACAATATAAATGTTTTTTTCCACAGAAACTACGAGAGAACTTGCGACCTTCACATTGGCGTCACTGACAGCAAAGGTAGCATTCAACATGACCTGATCGTACAGCATGTTTTTTCTTGTCTCTGTGTGCATACTTTTTTTTTCTAATAGACTACATTGAATAAAAAATGGCTACCTGTTTTGGACTTTTGCCTCTCTATCAAAAACTGGGTGTTAAGTGTCATGAGTAGGAAGTCAGTAAATCATGTCTCTGATTCACCCTCTATTTCCTGCTTTCTTTATTCTTTGCTTCTATTCTGTCTGTGTCTGTGATGATGTTGTGTTCCTCAAGAAAACGAAAGCGGTGTAAGCTATAACTCCTCTATGTTATAACCTATGGATTTGTTAGGTGTTTTCATAGATCTATGTAACCTGCTGATTTTTTTGGGGGGGGGTTTCATCTATGCAATTTGTTGCTTTACTTAACCCTATCTGAACGTCGTGTTTTGCTATCATATCCATACTATGTGGGAAACTCTGTGCCACCACTTTCAAAGAGGAAATTTACTCGTTAATCCGATCCGTACGCTTTGCATAGCAGTCTGTCAAAATGATTTTTTGAGAAATACTGAAAGTTTCAAAGAGGTCTTCGTACTAGAAGTATTCTAAAATGTGAAGAAAACAACCCCGGGGGTACAAAATGACCCAAGGCCGTAGGCTGATTTCTTTTTTGTTTTGGTCAATGCTAAGCTGTTATTGCTGTTGTCATGTAAGTTGTTGGTAGGTCGCCATCGTGAAAGTTTACAAAATTCACTTCCTTTTTTCAGCTTCTCATGTCAAGGTCTGCAACATTAATCATCGCCATCTTCATCATCAATATTATATTCACCGTTGTTATCTCTCCAGTTAATGTACTGGGGTTAAAGTGAGAAGTGTTTTTGGTTTATTCTTTCTCTGTCTATTTGAAAGATGTTTTTGTTTTTCCTTGCATACAAGGACTTGTGTACGACTTTGACGAGCGGGGTTTGAACCAGGGCTCTGTATGGCCTCACTGTCTCGTGGTTTGGACCCATGACCAGCCCGCTGAGTGGGACCAAGCCCTCAGCTATATCTGTGGACAGCCCGCATGGAGTGCGAGGAGGTATGTGGTTTGTCTTGTCTTGTTCCCAGCTACGAGTTGCTTCCCTTTTCTTTTTTGGTGAAAGGCTCTGCTTGGCCGTACATTCCTGTCTGGCCTTAATGGCTGGTGTATTTCACTGTTAATGTTTTTTTACCGAGAATGTGTTCTATAGTTGATTTGTGTTTCTACAGAGAATGTGTTCCGTAGTTAATTTGTGTTTCTACAGAGAATGTGTTCCATAGTTAATTTGTGTTTCTACAGAGAATGTGTTCCATGGTTAATTTGTGTTTCTACAGAGAATGTGTTCCATAGTTAATGTGTGTTTCTACAGAGAATGTGTTCTACATTTAATGTGTGTTTCTACAGAGAATGTGTTCTACATTTAATGTGTGTTTCTACATTGAATGTGTTCCACAATTAGTGTGTTTCTCACTGAATGTGTTTCCCGGTCTAAGTGTTGCTCGGTTAACGTGTTGCTCTGTTAATGTGTTTCACAATTAATGAGTTTCTGTCACATCAAAGATCTATTGTCCTATAAATCTCTCCTCCTTCTTTTTTTAAAATGTTACTGTCACAATTTCTAGTAACTTCGCTAATCTTCGGCACTTATGTGACCTACTTATGATGCAAGTGCAGTAAAATTCTGGCTAAAACTCAGCTAGCCAAATTGCCAACATTTCTGGCCACCTGTTGTATACTTAATCAACCGCTGATTGTCCCCCTTTGTCGTGACGTCACCACCACCAATTCTCTGGGTGGTTGGCGGGTGCTCTGGTGTGGTTTGCTCCTTTCCTTTCAAATATTATCATCCTGATCTCTCCTCCTTCTTTTTTGTGTTTGTTACTCTCTTGTAACTCCTCTAATCTTCGGCACTTATTTGACCTTGTTGTGTTGTAAATGCGGTAAAACTCTTTCTAAAATTAAACCACCAATTCTCTCCCCTTGTTGTGACCTCACCATCAACAATTCTCTCCCCTTGTTGTGTTGTCAGATACGACGAACACGGACAAAACTGCTTCACCTTCGTCCTCCACTTCCTGAGCCTCCTGCCAACCTCCCAGCGTGCCGGCGTGGGTCACATGACCAAAGAAGAATTCTGCGACAGTTTCTTGGTGAGCCGGACCAAGAAGGCGGAGCAATACATACATCTGTACCGTCAGGCTTTGGAGGCCGGCTGCGTCGTGGTGCCCAAATCTATGCACAGATGATGGGACACACAGACAATACGGACACACAGATAGACGAACAATACGTGCATAATCTGCACCGACAGGCATTGGTGGATGCTGGCTGCGACGTGGTACTCAAGTCTACAAGCAGATGACTGGACACTCAGACAATACTAACATGATACAAACAAACAATAACATCTGAACGGACAAACAGTGGAGGCCGGCTGCGTCATAGTGCCCAAGTCTGCGCACAGATGATTGGACACACAGACAATACGGACACACAGACAAACAAACAATACACACATGATCTGTACTGACAGGCATTGGAGGCTGGCTGCATAGTGGTACTATAGTCTACAAACATATGACTGGACGCTCAGACACTACTACCATACAAACAAACAATAACATCTGTACGGACAAACAGTGGAGGCCAGCTGCATAGTGGTGCCCAAGTCTACAAACAGATGACTGGAAACTCAGACGGATAAGATACATAGACCGATCTGAGACAGACCCATAGACAGACAGAAAGACCAACACACAGTCAGGTTTCAGCACAAACTGACAAGATCTTTCACTCTCTATAGCTGGGTACCCATTCATACAGACAGACAAACAATACATACATCTGAATGGACAAATGGTGGAGGCCAGCTGCATAGTGGTGCCCAAGTCTCAGCACAGATAACTGGAAACACAGATAGAAACATAGACAGATCGGAAATAGACACATAGACAGACTGACAGGTTTCAGCACAAATGATATTGAATCAACGCTTGATACCGGTAGACATTTTTTTCCAGATATTTGCTGCCTTGTTGTTTTTTTTATTTTGTTGTTTTTGTTAAATTCAGCTGAAACTTTAAGAAATATTTCGGAAGAAATTCCCCCAAATTTCTTTTTGTCTGCTAGTTAGAAAAAAACCCTAACCAAATGTAAAGAATTGAAACATAGCCTCTGAGAGGGTACACAATTGGTCGCTTTTAAGGACAAGCGGGCTAACCCAGATTTTGGGCGTTTCCAGAAATCTTGACCTACACCAAAAGCAGGCTTTGCCCTGCCTATACGAGAAGTTTGGTTTCATTGGTGTGTATATATTTGTTTGGTTATTGAGGGAACTCTCCTTGTCTCTTAAGGAAACTGAACAGGGGTAGAAAAACTTTACCTCCGATTTTCTCAAAACAGCGTTTTTCGGGATAGCCCCCTAGTGCTTAAAAGCGACCAATTGTTGTATGTCCAACTGTTCTGTTTTTTCATCTTCACTGTGCCAGGGAGGGAGTGGGTACCCGGCTATAGACAGCGAATGGTCTTGTCAGTTTGTTAGTGTTCGAGTAATTAATCTGCTGCTTGCACTGTATGCTTCCCAGGAGGCCAAGAATATTTCTGAGTGTTCTGGGGTCTGCTTGGGTAACAGTATAGATCAGATTGTAAAGAACGTAGAACTTGCTGTTGATTGTATATATATATATATATATAT
>NW_004798017.1:217148-218420 GCF_000002075.1 Aplysia californica | reverse complement strand
GATCTTGTCAGTTAATTGTTAGTTTTTGAACGCTTAACTAGCTGCTTGCACTGCATGCTTCCCGGGAAGCTGAGAATGTTTTTGAGTGTTCTATGGTCTGCTGGGGTAATACATGTACTATAGTGTAAATCCCATAGAGCTTGCTTTCGAGTTGGGACATGCGCTATAAAAATGCTGTTTATTAATATTATTTTATTATGTGCGGTTGTGTTAAAACCTTCTATTCTAATGTAAGGTTTTGTTATAAATTCTATTCTATTCCTCTATTCCACTCCACATGACATTCCTGTTGGTGGTTTTCTGCCATTTTTTTAGCAATATTGATTGTTGTAATTGTTTCTGCCTTCTAAGGTGGTAGACAAAATGTCCGTGCTCTTGTGAACGTTGATTGTCTGAATGTTTCTTCCTATGGAGCATAAATAAAAACAACATGTTTGAATCTATTTTAAGTCTAAACGTAAGGTGTCTCATCTTTTTGCCCTTTGTTGGCACGTGTTTGTGTTAGGCTTTTGTTTTATGGTCAAAGTCATAAGCCTACTTGAAACTGTGGACTTGAGTTCCAGTATGTGAAAAATTAGCGGTCACGGAAAATGCAGACTCCCAAGAGAAAATACATCTTAGATTATCAAATTATTCGTCACAGAAAAAAAAGACTATCAAATTAAGAGAAAATGTATAATCGTAAACTGGGGTGACTAAGGGAAGGCAAATACCGTAGCCGGAAACATGTATCTACTCCCCAAACTAATTACTCTTTTGTGTAATGCCAATGCAATGAACAAATACTCAAAATCACTTTTGAATCGAAAAGAATGATCTCAAAATCATCATATTTTCCCAGATATGCCTTAGTCTTAGTCCCCCCGGGGTGCCTAAGTTAGTCTCCCCGGTTTACCGTATAAACTTTCAAAAAATTGATCGCAGCTACCAAATAATATGTGGCGAAAAATGCGGACAATTAAGAGAAAATGTAGACCATGAATGTCCTAGTGTTACAAGTACAGGTATTCAGAATAAAAATCAGGGAAACACAGTTTCCTGTCACAGAAAATATGTACAGACTTTTTGTTCCATCAACGTCTCCACTGAGATAGGACACAAAATCTTGGCGGATACTATGCCACACACACACACACACACACACACACACACACACACACACACATGCACTGCTGGACAGACTAACAGAAGTCCTGATGTATGATAATGGATACAGTAACCCTTTCTAAATCTTGGACTTGGAAAAAAAAACACATTTTGCTCTGTCTATCT
>NW_004798017.1:214565-216000 GCF_000002075.1 Aplysia californica | reverse complement strand
AAAGTAATCTTGATAGATCGATAGATAGATAGATAGATATATGCTTTAAAAGTATTTTTAAGGAAAGCGATACAGCAAAGAAGTAAAGAAGAAAAAAAAGAGTACATGTATTGAAAGCAAGTCGTCGGTGTTATTCACAAACTGGCTACATGCAGAAAGGCAAATTTCACAGGAAGGACAAAAAATGATTATTTGTTAATCTTTGCCTGGACAATATTCGATATCCCCCAATGTCTGGTCAATTTTCGATATCTCCCTGCCTCTTCATTATTCGACACCCCTATCACCTAGTCATTATTCGATACCCGTAATGCCTGGACAATATTCGAAACCCCCAGTGTCTGACCATCATGTGATACCTCTCTGCCTCTTCAAAATTCGATACCCTTACCCCTAGTCAATATTCGATACCTGCAACGGCTAACCCATAGTCGATACCCACAATGCCTGGCCAATATTCGATACCTCCCTGCTTTTTCATTATTCGATACCTAACCCCCTAGTCATTATTCGATACCTGCAAAGCCTAGCACATATTCGATACCACCCTGCCTCTTCAATATTCGATACCCCTAACCCCTAGTCATTATTCGATACCTGCAATGCCGAGCCCAAGTTCGATACTCACAATGTCTAGCCAATATTCGATACCTCCCTGCCTCTTCATTATTCAACACCCCTACCCCTAACCCCTAGTCATTATTCGATACCCGCAATGCCTGGACAATAATCAAAACCCCCCAGTGTCTGACCATTATTTGATACGTCTCTGCCTCTTCAATATTCGATACCCTTACCCCTAGTCAATATTCAATACTGCGACACAATGCCTGGCCAATATTCGATACCAACAATGCCTAGCTGATATTCAATACCCACAATGCCAGGCCAATAATCGATACCCACGATGCCTGGCCAATATTCAATACCTCCCTGCTTTTTCATTATTCGATACCTAACCCCCTAGTAATTATTCGATACCTTCAAAGCCTAGCCCATATTCGATACCCACAATGTCTGGCCAATGTTCGATACCTCCCTGCCTTTTCATTATTCGATACCTAACCCCCTAGTCATTATTCGATACCTGCAAAGCCTAGCCCATATTCGATACCTCCCTGCCTCTTCAATATTCGATACCCACAATGTCTGGCCAATATTCGATACCTCCCTGCCTTTTCATTATTCGATACCTAACCCCCTAGTCATTATTCGATACCTGCATAGCCTAGCCCATATTCGATACCTACCTGCCTCTTCAATATTCGATACCCACAATGCCTGGCCAATATTCGATACCTCCCTGCTTTTTCATTATTCGATACCTAACCCCCTATTAATTATTCGATACCATCAAAGCCGAGCCCATGTTCGATACTCACAATGTCTAGTCAATATTCGATACCTTCCTGCCTCTTCATTATTCGACACCCTT
>NW_004798017.1:212441-213647 GCF_000002075.1 Aplysia californica | reverse complement strand
CTCGAACTCCAATGTCTGGCCAATATTCGATACCTCCCTGCCTCTTCATTATTCGATACCTGCAACGCCTTGCCCATACTCGATACATCAATGTCTGGCCAATATTCGATACCTCCCTGCTAGTCATTATTCGATACCTTCAATGCCTGGATAATATTTGATATCTCCAATGTCTGGTCAATATTAGATACCTCCCTACCTTTTCATTATTCGACACCCATAACCCATAGTTATTATTCGATACCTGCAATGCCCAGCCCAATTCGATACCCACAATGTCTGGTCAATATTTGACACCTCTCTGCCTCTTCATTATTCGGTATACCTAACCCATAGTCATAATTCGATACCTGCAATGCCTAGCCCATATTCGATACCTTCCTGCCTCTTCATTATTCGATACACGCTATGCCTGGGCAATATTCGATACCCGCAATATCTGACTTATATTCGATAATTTCTAGGTGTCGTCATCCGACCCTGGCATTAATCGCTATGTATGTAACAAACACGTCACAATCATTGTTGTTATCATTCAATACTAACTGTGACATTGAAGTCTATATCGAGTAGTTAGTCGACTTTTGTTGATCGCCATAGCGGCGAGCATAAGACGTGAAATAAAGTGACATGGGACCATCTAACAGGTCGTATTCATTTACCAAGTATCTCGATTTGTTTATATAGTCGGTGTACTAACAATTATATTATATTATGGTTTTGCTGAGAATATTTTCTCTCTGTCATTTTGTTCATTTTGAAAAAATGTACTTTCTAAGGGCTTACTAAGGTTTGCAACATTTCCTAATATTTTGACATTTAAAAGTTTTGCTAGATTTGTCTTTCACTTATTGAAGCGGCTTTTCTGTTTTTCTGTTTACTGTTGTTTAACAAGACTTTTTAAGGTAATTGTTTCCCTTACTCAAGCAGTTATTTCGGGTTGCTGTTACTTACTTCATAAAAGAGGACTTCTGTAGTATTGTGACTGAGTGTTCTACCTTCAAAATCAACTGTGTTTTGTTTCTTTTAAGTCTTAAAGATTTACTTGTGAGGTGATGGTGTGTTGTTAAAAACTTTTACGCCGAACAATTGGTTAATGAGACTCGTGGATCAAAGGCTGGAGATAAAGGGAAATGACTGAGGAAATGGTTTTTGAGAGAATACTTTAAAAAGATTTATGGAACCTGAAGCCTTTATCCAAGTATT
>NW_004798017.1:211122-212341 GCF_000002075.1 Aplysia californica | reverse complement strand
TGTGTGTGTGTGTGTGTGTGTGTGTTTGCCTCTCTCTTTCTCTGTCTCTCGGTAGCACAACTACTACCATCGGGTGGTCTCGTGGTCTGGAGGTTTGATGTTCGCCTCTCATTCAATAGGTCCCGGTTTCGAAACCTGACAGCGACAGATAATTTTCACCTCTAAATTTGCCTCCTTTCACCTCCTTTCCACATCTAACCATGTTCTGTCGTCTGCCTTCGTCTCCACTTTCTGCCCCCCACCCCGACCCCCTTTGCCCCCTCCTCTGGGCCCTAACTGTTTCTGCAGCCTTTCTACTGCAACTCATTTGCCCCTAATTCTTACTGATGTCTTTCAGCCACACCCCTGATCTTAGTGTAGGTAAGATCTAACAGCTTATGATATCATGAAGTTGCGAGGACAGTTAACAACAAAAAAAGAAAAAATAGAAGAAAAAAAAAGCAGCAAACAAAAAAACAAACAAACTAAAGACAGCAAAAAACAAAAAACATTTTTAAAAAACCCAAAACAAACAAACAACAACAACAACAACAAAGAAACCAATACCTCCGACCTTGTTGAGCTGGAGGTATGGGTGTTCTTGTTTTAGTACTTGTGGTGGTCGAGCCTTTTCCTCGATTATTTCCCTTCATTTCCAGTCCTTTCTTCACGAGTCATTGGCCTACAATACCGTATCGCCTCCCAACTGAAATGTGGGATACGGGACCAATCATTGTTGATTTTGAAGGTAGAACACCCAGTCACCTTATCAGAGGACTCCTCATTCATGAAGTAGATTCAATGAAGTATTTCATCAACAGCAACCCTTTAAAAATGCCTGGGTAAGGTAGACAATGACATAAAAAGGTGTAACTATACAACAATGAACAGAACAACAGAAAAGCCGCTTTAAATAAATAAGGAAAAACAAAACAAGCAAGGAGGTTTTTTTGCAAGGAGGTTTTTTTTTTAAATAGGGGAAATGTTGCGATTCCTTGTATTCCCTAGGAAACATTTATTTAATTAGATGTCATGAAAATGATGATCTGACCAGAAAAAAGAAAAATAAGAAAATGAGGGCTTGTCGTAAAAGTGCGGGTCCATAATGTGGCTCGAACTCTATAATAATATATTGGTCTGTCATGTGCATAATAAATTAGTTAACAAATTTATTCTAGTAAATCGAATCAAACTTAAGAAAACAAGTCACTTAACTGCTAACTATAATATTATTTCTTGA
>NW_004798017.1:207301-209931 GCF_000002075.1 Aplysia californica | reverse complement strand
ACTTCTGCAGAAGTTTTTGTTGAGGGACGTTCTCTTGACTTACAGTAGCCTACAGGCTAATAATTATGGGTGAATAATAATTAGGAAACAAGTTCATACGTTTAATTTAAAAGAAACACTCTCTCCCTCCTAAAACCCCCCATAAAAAGCTCCCCTACCCCCCAAAAAGCCCGCAAATAAATAGATAAATGAATAAATATACATTGTACATTGACATGTATTTTAAAGAAATAATAATTGAAAAAATCAGGTATGTTTTGTTCTCTAGGGATCATCAACAGCAGTGTGACTTTTTAACCTTTGGTTTACAATTCCAAAGGGAAGTAATTCTGTTGTACCGCTTCTCTCAGTTTCAACATGGAGTCCGGTCTGTCCGAACTAGCTAAGCGATTGCCCGGTATCAAAGCCCCTATAGGGGGTGAGAAAGTCTACAAGGATGAGTGTGCATACTCATTTGACAATCCGGTATGACTTTGTTGTTATATGCTTTACAGAATTTATTCTTTTGTGTTAAACTTTGTTTTCAGATCACCCTGACCCCCGTTGCCACTGTTAACAATGATTCATCAATAAAATCATCATTCACATTCACTCTCATCGCCATTTGGAGGGGGTTGGCATAATTACTGTCGAGTTCTCTTGCTTTTTAAAATATTTTTTTCATAATAAAGATTTTCTTTTAAAAATCCCAATGTTATTTGCCCTATTAAATCGGAATTGGAGCTTTCCTATGAAATAAGTGGTGTAGCCTTTAGTTAGCCTTTAAATATCCTTTAACCATTTCATTGTTGTGCTGCTTAAAATTAAAACTGAAACTAGGAGTACGGTTGCCCCTTACCAGCCGCCTAACGCGCGTCTGTGGCTTGTCCCAGAAGCTTGGGATAAAAACTGACCCAGTTACCACAAATTGAAACTCATGTTGTAAAAAAGATGTTGCAAAATAATCCTTGGCCTTTGGCCGATAAGAGGCAACTGCCAGATTGGTTCTTTAGAGTTATGTTTGTACAATAAGACATATAATTTTGGAGGACCCCAGTGTTGCCCCTTACCGGCCGGTCGGTGGAGTATTTGCCTCTTACCAGCCACCTGTTTCCCCTATACCGGCCACATTATATAAACATCAATTTATACACAAAAGTAACGAACTAACCTCCATCCATTGACCTCCACGTTGTTTGTCATGCACTCAGTCACACCCGATCCATCCATCCAAGTCCCTGTCATTCCCACATTCAAAACACCGACTCTCATCATACTCAGACCTCATACGCTCAAGAACTTCCATGCATTCCTCATCTGAACTGTCCATGTACTCAATTGCATCCGAGTCACCCTGATCATTTTCTCTCTCATTCTCCACAACCTCAGTCTTCCTCTTCTTCAAGCCCTTTCCTTTTTGCTTGTTGTCAGCATTAGCCTTCCTTTTAGCTCTAGATCTAAATCTTTGTTGACATAATGAATCATAGTGTATGCTGTGTCAATATGATGACAATGATGAGCTATAATTTAGTTTGCAATGCCTAAAGTATTTGTATTTCAGACAAAACCAAAAGGTGCCTTACTGACTTGCATGTATTTGAACCTGAATAAT
The DNA here is from genome assembly GCF_000002075.1 of Aplysia californica. Classification (NCBI taxonomy): domain Eukaryota; kingdom Metazoa; phylum Mollusca; class Gastropoda; order Aplysiida; family Aplysiidae; genus Aplysia; species Aplysia californica. The sequence continues at coordinate 208,340 of NW_004798017.1, read as the reverse complement.
TACTAGATCTAGATCTAATGAGACCTGTGTATTAACAGGATTGAGTCGATTGGGCCAAACCTAGATCTAAGTACGGCTAGACTGGCAGTCTAGCCGTACTTAAGTACGGCAAGCCACTTCGATTGATAAAAGCCAAGAAAAAATTACGTTACAGCACAAAAGTAAGCTAATTTGAACGTCTTCAAAGATGCTATGGCTATTTCACTGTTCGAATCGAGCCGAACTACGCGGGTCGCCATTTTGTTTTGCCCGGAAGTTCTCGCAAGATCTACTCCTCCCCTCTCTCTCTCTCTCTCTCTCTCTGTCTCTTTCTGAATACTGTCTATTGGTGTGGACGATCAAATTGACCAAAACAAAGTTAAAACACAAAAGTAAATTAATTTGGTTGTCTACAAAGATGCTACGGCTATTTAACTTTTCAAATCAAGCCGAACTACGCGGGTCGCCATTTTGTTTTGACCGGAAGTTCTCACGCTACTCCTCTCTCTCTCTCTCTCTCTCTCTCTCTCTCTCTCTCTCTCTCTCTCTCTCTCTCTCTCCACTGCCCACAGACAAAGCCCATGCTTTTAGTAGGCTACAGTTGTAATGGAAAGTTTGTTCACGGTACAGAATTCTACAATTTTTCTGTTATCTCAGTGTAGAATTCTGTGGTTTAGTAGGGTGAACGCAAAATTTGTTGGCCTAGATCTAGATCTAGGCTATAACGGTGAACGCGCACCGGGTGAGAATAGAGGTGGCCTATGTAATACCTTTATATTCCTGTGGTAGCACTCATGCCTGCCAATCCTACTTACTACTGACCAAGTTAAGCTTTAAATTTACTCTTCCTAACCTTTTTCTTGCTTCCACTTCCAGGAGAGCCCTGATGGTTTGTATGTTTGCATGAATTCCTTTCTTGGAATTGGAAAACGTCACCTACAGCAATACTATGAGAAAACTGGGAATGGGGTATTCTTGCACATCAGACGTTTAAGAAAAGAGGTGAGTTTTGCTGGTTAAGTTTCGGTGAGGGGTTAGGGGGTATGGGTGGCGGGGGGGG
>NW_004798017.1:192882-207199 GCF_000002075.1 Aplysia californica | reverse complement strand
GGGGGGGGGGGGGGGGGTCGTCTTTTACAGAAGGAAGCCACCAGATTGAAAAAAGTAGAGAGAAATGTTAAATATCTGTGCCTGTGTAAGTGGAAAATTATTATACAACAAAGTCTTTAATGATACTTTTGTTTAGCTCGCAGCATGTCTAGTAGTGTTACTACTGCTAGCAAACTATAACTTCTACTTTGAGAATTAAGTGGTGAATAATACAATCGAGCAAAAACTGTGCAAAACTTGAATTCATAGACAGCTGTGGTACAATCTGCTATTCCCTGTCTGAATTGCGCAATAAAACGTCTCCCATATTTATTCAGTGATGAACTGTCTGGCACTCCCACTCGGTGAATATGAATTTGAGATTCAGTCTAAGTTAATATATATGCGGTTGAACTTTTATGTGGAACTGTAATTTGTTTATGAACTCAGGGGGCCTCATTTTGTTGCAACCTGAAAGATTTTTTGTATTTAATTTTTGTTTTGGCTGTTCACATGGAGAGATCAAATAATATAATTTTAAACAAAAATGTATGTTTGCCAGGTGCCCAAAGATGAGACGGCTGAGGAGGAAAAGCCAACCAAGATGGCCATCGGTGAGATCAGTACTGCTATTCCGTTGGTGTCGGGCTCAGGGCTCAGTAGGCCAACTGCTAAATTTTCTCCAAACGATGTTGTAAAGCAGGGTCAAAGACATCTCAATAAATGGTGGAGAAATTCAGCGAGTAGAATTGCATGAAACATGGACTTGACTTTTGAGTTGAAGTGGTCTGTGATGGTTGAACTCAACAGATTTTAGCGTTCGCTGTAAAATAGGCTTCCTGGGAAATAACCAATTTGTGCCAGACACCATCTATTTATTGATTTACCGGGGACCTTCTTGAGTCTGTCAAACCTTGCACCTACTACAATTTAGTCCAATTGTCTTTCATATTTCATTCTAAAGGACTCTGGAGTCAGTACTGAGATTCTTATTAGTCTAGCTGTTTTCTCTTGATGTTTTTAGGAGGCTTTTTATCACTGTGTGGTGTATAGATTGTTGTAGAAGGGTTCTTCTCTCCTCCCCCATCTTCTCTCCTTTCCTAACCTAATGTATTCCATTCTCCCATTCTTATTCTTATATGTGCCATATGAATTAAAAGATTGTATGGTTTGTGTCCTGCCAGAATCTTCTTTTTTTTTTTTTTTACATTAAATTAGTAGATTTGGAATGTGAGATATTTCTAGTAAGGTGGTAAAGATTTATTACGTGTAAAAGGTGAATATTAACATAATTAACATAATATACATGAGGTTGTTTATGATGAATTTCTTTCAGGAGTGGAAGGTGGCTTCCAAACAGATGAGAAAAGATTTGAGTTTGAGGAGAAAACGTCCATCACCATCTTGCCCCAGTGGCACGAGATCGCCTTCCCCAACCCACAGATCCCTGATCAGGTAACTATATCAGATTGTCCTCTTAGTTCACAGAGTGTGCTGTTTGTGAGATACAAATACTATGTATTATTTTTATTAATATTCTTATTACTATAATAATAATAATAATAATAATAATTATTATTATTGTTATTGTTGTTATTATTATCATCATCATTGTAAATATCTGGTTCTGATTGCTGCTTGCTACTTTATTTGTATCTGAGGTACCGATTTTACTGATAAATCCAGGAATCCGGGTCTCTGAGAATATGGATTTAGTGATGCACTGCTGTTTGTACTTGTACTTATATTTTCATATCTTTTTACTCGTCAGACTGCAATCTATACATCATAATCTGTACATTTTGAGTCCCCTTGCATACATTTTCTTGGGATCTGAAAAGTTCCAGATTTTTTTCATAATGATTTGTGACCTCTGTTGCTTGACAAAGAGAAAAAACAGAGGCATTAATATATATTCCAAGGGGTCTAACTTCTATTGATGAAGAGTACAAAAGTGCTAGGAGTGAAAGGATATATTTTACTCCAAAGTGAAAAATGTAGAGGTGTTTCTTTTTCTCAACATTATCTATGAACCACATAATTTCTCATTTATGCAGAGTTTTCTGTTATGAGTTGCAAAGAATTGGGCAACTGTCTGTGTTCTTGAATTAATAGTTAATGCTTATTGAACACCCCAATCCCCCCCCCTCTCCTCCCCGTCCCCTTCTCCCCCCAGGCCCAGCTGTCAGCCACCATGATTATGATGGCAGAGGATGCAGCCAAACAGGAGGAGGCCGCGGCCATGGCGGGAACGTGGGAGGGGGAAAAACTGAGGGTGTCGAAGTGAGTTCTTGTTCTTGTTGTGGTAGTTGTTGTTGTTGTGGTGGTTGTTGCTGTTGTTGATGTTGCTATATCTTCCTGTGTTCACTGACGTAGGGTGAAAACGATATTGTCGACAGTAAACAATAAACGAATCCTGTACCTACCTGCGTTGACAGTTAATAAATGCTATATCTAACTGCAACAAAAGTGAACATCCTGTCTTTACCTGCGTTGACATGGAAAAATCCTGTATTTACCTTCGTTGACAGTAAACAAATCCTGTATCCACCTGCGTTGACAATAAACAAATGCTATATCTACCTGCGATAAAAATAAAAATCCCGTCTCTTGCTGCATTGAAATAGAACACATCCTGTATCTACCTGAGTTGACAGTAAACAAATCCTGTATCTACCTGCGTTGACAGACACGCGGAGAACCTGCTTCAGCTGCCAGTGGAGAAGAAGATCCCCCCGTCGGGCTGGAAGTGTGAAAAGTGTGATCTGACCTGTAACCTCTGGCTCAACCTGACGGACGGCTCCATCCTATGTGGCCGGAAGTTCTTCGATGGTTCGGGGGGCAACAACCACGCGCTGGAACATTACCGGGAGGTGGGCTACCCTCTGGCCGTCAAACTGGGCACCATCACGGGCACAACTGCAGGTTTGTTTGTTTGTGTGTCTTGCCGGTTGTTTCCTGAACATTTTTGTTCTCAACACTCTTTTAAAAAATTGTTTTTTTTTGGGTCCCAAATCCTATTTTTATAGATGCCAGAAGTTAGTTACGTAAACGAAATAAGGTTGTTTTGCTTTGTCATGGTGGAAAATCACTTGAAAATTGCTGCTCCTTCTTCTTTGCGTTCCCCTGCTATTGGGATCTCAACCTGTCTTTAGGCCTTTCCCAAAGGTGGGAGGGGGGGGGGGGGATATTAACATATTAATATGTTCTTATGGGCTGATTTATCAATGTCATGCTCTTACTGGGCCGAAACAACTTAAAGGAAACTGCTGCTTTTTCTTTCCTCATCCTTACTATCATCACTTTACCTCTATACTTGTTTTGTATGTTTGTCAATGTTCTTGTGAACTGCTATTTCTGGGGTGCCTTGATAGGGAAGCAGACTTTGTGCTAATGAGGTGAGCAGAGTAAGCCTGGTTCCCCGTTTGGACTTCTCTGTTGACATCCACCCCTAGGCGCTCTTCATATGACCTTATGCAGTTGCGAGTGCCGCGAAACCTTACTAAAACATAAAACAAGATGTGTGACCAGTGTGTGTTGTTTATCCACAGATGTTTGACCAGTGTGTGTTGTGTTCATCCACAGATGTGTTCTCCTGTGACCAGTGTGTGTTGTGTTTATGTTTATCCACAGATGTGTTCTCCTGTGACCAGTGTGTGTTGTGTTTATGTTTATCCACAGATGTGTTCTTCTGTGACCAGTGTGTGTTGTGTTTATCCCCAGATGTGTGACCAGGGTGTGTTGTTGTGTTTATCCACAGATGTGTTCTCCTATGACCAAGGTGTGTTGTGTTTATCCACAGATGTGTTCTCCTATGACCAGGGTGTGTTGTTGTGTTTATCCACAGATGTATGACCAGGGTGTTTTGTGTTTATCCACAGATGTGTTCTCCTATGAAGAGGACGATATGGTGGAGGACCCATACCTGGCCAAACACTTGGCGCACTTCGGTATCAACATGGCCGCGCTGGAGAAGGTATGTGGGTGGTTGACGGGTGCTCTGCTGTGGGTTGCTCCTTTTTTCTTATCAAATATGTATCAGTGGGTGGTTGGCAGGTGCTTTGGTGTGGTTTGCTTCTTCTTTCCTATAAAAAATCTATCATCTCTATCTCCCCTCCTTCTTTTTTGTGTTCGTTACTCTCTTGTAACACCTCTAAACTTCGGCGCTTATATGACCTTATTGTGTTGCAAGTGCCGTAAAACACTTACTAAAACTAAACTAAAATGGCACACTGAAGGTCCTAAAAAGCCATGAAGAGGATCAGAATTAAATTTTTCCCTGAAAAATGAGTAAACACAGTGGAAATTGTCTAAGTAAGACGGCCACCTATAGTTGAGGAGAAAAGTGGTTGTCTTAGACAGGTGAACATCTTACACAGTGTCATTGTAATGTAACAAATGTGCAAGGGGGACATGGGAAGTGGCCGTTTGTGCAGGGGATTGTTTTATACAGGTGTCCGTTTGTACAGGTGGTTGTCTTATACAGGTGGCTGTTTGTGCAGGTGATTGTCTAATACGGGTGGCCGTTTGTACAGGTGATTGTTTTATACACGAGGCTGTTTTTGCAGGTGATTATTTTATACGGGTGGCCGTTTGTACAGGTGATTGTCTTATACACGAGGCTGTTTGTACAGGTGATTGTCTTATACGGGTGGCCGTTTGTACAGGTGGTTGTCTTATACAGGTGACCGTTTGTACAGGTGATTGTCTTATACAGGTGACCGTTTGTACAGGCGATTGTCTTATACGGGTGGCCGTTTGTACAGGTGATTGTCTTATACAGGTGGCCGTTTGTACAGGCGATTGTCTTATACAGGTGGCCGTTTGTACAGGTGATTGTCTTATACGGGTGGCCGTTAAAGCAGGTTGGGCTTTAGGATACACAAGAAAAATTTCCATTTGATGATCATTTTTGTCATGAAATATAAAATTTTCATTTTTGTAGTAAGCATTGGAGGTTTTCCAGTGGTTTTCTTGTAGTCAGTGTTTTTCATTTCATCAAACCAACTCCTCTCTTCTGTACCTCCTTATGTGTTTCTCTCTCTCTCTCTCTCTCTCTCTCTCTCTCTCTCTCTCTCTCTCTCTCTCCCTCTCTCTCTCTCATCCCTCATCCCTCCTACATTTTCTTTCTCTCTCTCTCATCTCTCCCTTCTATGTACCTCTTTCTCTCTCTCTCTCTCTCTCCCACAGACAGACAAGACCATGACGGAACTGGAGATTGACATCAACCAGAAGATCGGGGAGTGGGATGTGATTCAGGAGGCCGGCAGCGTGCTCACCCCAGTCTACGGGCCTGGCTACACGGGCATGCGTAACCTAGGCAACAGCTGTTACATGAACTCGGTCATGCAGGTCCTCTTTACGCTGCCAGACTTTCAGAAACGGTCAGTGGGCGGTTGGCGGGTGACCTGCTGGGGTGGTTGGTGGGGGGCTCTGCTCTGGGTGGTTGGCAGGTGCTGTACTGTGGTTTGTTCCTTCTTTTCTGACAAATATCTGTTGTTCTTATCTCCCCTCTGCCTTTTCTATGAAACATTTATCATCCTTATCTCTCCTTCTTTTTTGTGTGTGTTACTCATTAGTAATCTTTGGCACTTATATGACCTGTCTGTTTTGCAAGTGCCGTAAATTTCTTACGGAAACTAAAAACTGTCCTGTCCCATTAACTCACTTGCGACTGGGCCCTTTCACCAGTCACAAGCGTTGAAGACTGGCGTTTTGGGGGGTATTTCAATAAATCACCACAACTCTCAGAATTACCCTATTGTAATCATTTTTTGACACAGTAAAGTAACACTCAAGCTTAATCTAATACAAAAAACTAAACTTGTCTAAGTCTAATACTTTAATTTGTATGATTTTTTAAAAATTGGCATGAATTTGATTTTCGAAAAATTTCCAGAGACGTGACAAGTAGAATGAAATTCACTGCAACAACAAAAATAAAAGTTCAAAGTGTTCTGGTTTTATTTGTATACATGTGCAAGTGTTTGGTGAAAATATAAAAGCTGGTCTGTGCATTGATTCAGACCCATACACTGAATTACATGAGACAGATGTACGGCACGAGGTTGTGATTTCGTTGCGCGAAAAACAACACCGGTACTAGTGCTAGATCTAGCCCTAGAACTACGACTCAGGCCGTGTTCGGGGACATATCCAGGATCCTAACTATTAGACACATCATATTCTGAGACACTAGAACTAGTAAAACGCACAGAAGTATAGAAAACAACGAAATTATGTGATTCTTGTTCATGCGACTTCTTCGACCGTTACTACGACGCGACTGTCGGATTACTATGAGCTGTATAGAAAAAAACAAAGCGCGAGTTCCGGTCTGTTCAACCCTAGTTGGGGTCACTGTCCTTCACCTTCAATAACTTAAAAACTACCGGCCCCAGAGATACGAAACGAAGTCTAAGTAGCTCAGGCTTGGCCAAACAAGGGTACGAGGCGGGTCTCGCGATCCGTGCGTGATTTGTAGAGCGAAAAAAAAATTCCAAAGTTGGTCACGCAGGGCTTGTGAGATCCGTCGCGAGCGTCATGGCGGGGGTCACGCAACTGTTGTGTGACCCGTCTGAAGTGAGTTAATCAGTCACTGGTTATGTGTTGCACACAGTGAACATAGTGGTGTTGAATGTAGGAAGTATCAAACACAGTGTGTTTTGAACATAATAGTGTTGGACATAACAGTTTTGATTGAATGTATCGGTGTTGGACATAACAGTGTTGATTGAATGTATCAGTGTTGAACATAGAGGTGTTGGACATAACAGTGTTGATTGAATGTATCGGTGTTGAACATAGAGGTGTTGGACATAACAGTGTTGATTGAATGTATCGATGTTGAACATAGCATTGTTGAAAGTGGTGGATCTGTCTTCTATCAAAGATAATAAATAACAAGATGGGCCACTCAGCCAAAAAAGTGTCCGCAGGAAGTATGCTCTTCGATTCAGATGGCGCTGCAGTCTGTTTTAAAGCTCTCTTTCGTTTTTCCAGAAGAAGAATAGGAATAGCACCTCCTTGCGTGCGTAGATCGACTGCTGTTCATCAGCAGTTCGGGTTCGTTCAGTACGGAGTTTTAGTTTTTAAAAATGTTAATGACCTCTCGCCTTTCATTCTAAAGTCAAATTAAACGAAGAAAACAATCACCCTTTCCTCCGAAAGAGGTTTTTTTGTCAGCGTAACCATTTTAAAAAAGCGTTCTTCCGAAATTCATTAAAAAACTTGCTAGTTTCACTTTGATTTTTTAAACTCAAGTAGGATAACTCTGTTCGCCAAAGGTGCGCTTTTGCGAAGAGGGCGCCACCGAAATTTGAGGACACTTTTTTAATTGGCTCAAAGAGAGAAGTGGCCCCTCTTGTTATGTAGACTCTTTGCTTCTATCTGCCATTTTGTACTTGGAGGTTTCAGATGTCAGATACATCTGGACATAACAGTGTTGATTGAATGTATCGGTGGCCTAGAGGTTAGGCTCTCGGACTCGCAACCGTAAGGTCGTGGGTTCGAATCCCGTCAGGGGCCCGACGTTGTGTCCTTGGGAAAGGCACTTTACACGAATTTTCCTCACTTCACCCAGGTGGGAATGGGTACCCGGCTATAGACAGCGAAAGATCTTGTCAGTTTGTTAGTGTTTGAGCGCTTAATCGGCTGCTTGCACTGTATGCTTCCCGGGAAGCTGAGAATGTTTCGGAATGTTCTATGGTCTGCTGGGGTAATAATATAGTGTAAAGCGCATAGAGCCTGCTGTTGAGCGGGGATATGCGCTATACAAATGCTATCTATTATTATTATCTCTTGACACGGGGAACAGTTTCTGTGATTCAGAAACAATGACAAATGATCAGTGTCCGTTGTGTTGCGGTTAGGTGCTTCTTTATTGCACGCAGGAGATACCCGAGTTCGATTCCTGAGTGGGGAGTATTTTTTTTATCGAGTGTCTCGGTCTTTCTCCTGGGATGTTGTATCTCTCTCAGCACGGGTTGGCCCTGACAGGCAGGATCAGAGGCATGCCTCCTGAATTATATAAATTGTGTCGATGGAGGACGTAAAAACACTTACATTTACAGCAAGTTTATAGAGTTACTTTACTTTACTTTTCCGATCCAGCGGCCATTTGGGTTCTAGCCCTTCGGCAATTTTATAGACAAGATCCTTTTTTCCCCCCTGTGTTTACAAACAGTGTTGATAATGTGCGACATAAAATTGTCGACTGATGTCTGGTTGTTGGTCGTAAGGATCTCCAATTTGATTGTTTGTGATTTCAGGTACTTCAGTCATTGTGGATAAATTGTATAAAGTATGATTGTCTTTGATTTCAGGTACTTCAGTAACTGTGGACAAATTATGTCTAGTTTTGATTGTCTTTGATTTCAGGTACTTCAGTAACTGTGGACAAATTATGTCTAGTTTTGATTGTCTTTGATTTCAGGTACTTCAGTAACTGTGGACAAATTATGTCTAGTTTTGATTGTCTTTGATTTCAGGTACTTCAGTCATTGTGGACAAATTATGTCTAGTTTTGATTGTCTTTGATTTCAGGTACTTCAGTAACTGTGGACAAATTATGTCTAGTTTTGATTGTCTTTGATTTCAGGTACTTCAGTAACTGTGGACAAATTATGTCTAGTTTTGATTGTCGTTGATTTCAGGTACTTCAGTCCTTGTGGACAAATTATGTCTAGTTTTGATTGTCTTTGATTTCAGGTACTTCAGTAACTGTGGACAGATTGTGTCCAACGCCCCCCAGAATCCTGTCTCTGACTTCAACACACAGATGTAAGTATTCTTTTATATTTTTTATACCTTGTATGTGTTTAGTATCATCGTGTGGGTGGCTGGAGGTTGTCACTGGTAGGTCTTTCTTTTTAAATTTCACTGTGTTGTTTCTGTACATGTGGGTGGTTGGAGGGTGCCTCTGGTAGTTCGTTCTTACTTACCCTCCCTCTGTTGTTTCTGTCCGTGTGGGTGGTTAAAGGGTGTTACTGGGTAGGTCCTTCTTCTTTTCTTTCCTTTTGTTCTTTGTTTATGTCTGTGTGGGTGGTTCTTTCTTTTTGTTCTTTGTTTATGTCTGTGTGGGTGGTTGTTTTGAATACACAATGTTTGTTGCTGTGTCAAATACTTGTCTGGTGTTTTCTGTCATGTCAAATACTTGTCTGGTGTTTTCTGTCATGTCAAATACTTGTCTGGTGTTTTTTGTCATGTCAAATACTTGTCGGATGTTTCGTTGTGTAAAACATTTGTCTGATCTTTTCTGTCATGCAAAATATTTGTTTGATGTCTGATGTTTTCTGTCTTGTCAAATGCTTGTCTGTTTGTTGTGTAAATCATTTGTCTGATATTTTCTGTCATGCAAAATATTTGTTAAATGTCTGATGTTTGATGTCTAATGTTTTCTGTCATCTCAAATGCTTGCCTGTTGTTTGATGCCTGATGTTTTCTGTCTTGTACAATGCTTGTCTGTTGTTTGATGCCTGGTGTTTTCTGTCTTGTCAAATGCTTGTCTGTTGTTTGTTTACAGGACCAAGCTGGCAGATGGTCTCCTCTCTGGTGTATATTCCCAATCAGTGTAAGTTTTATTGTTTGGATTTTTCGGCCAATCAGTGTAAGTTTTACTGTTCGAACTTTTCCGCCCATCAGTGTAAGTTTAACTGTTTGAATTTTTCGGCCAATCAGTGTAAGTTTTAATGTTTGAACTTTGCAGCCAATTAGTGAAAGTGTTAACATTTCGGATTTTCAACCGATAGATGTAAGCCTACTGTTTGAGATTTTAGCCAATGTGCATCTGTTTATTTGTGCAATTTTTCAACCTATTGGAATAAGTTCTACATCTGAGAATTTCAGCTCTTCAACACAAGTTCACCATTTGAGATCTTTAGCTTATCTGTGCCAGTGCAATGTTTTACTTGTGGAATGATGTTGTTGAACTTTATTTTGTTTTAAAATTCCCAAATTTTTCTGTCATTTGAAAGCTGTTTGTGTTTTTCAGAGATACCAAAGAGGCTTCAGAAGGGGATGCCAAGTACATTCCAGTAAGTTTGGGTTCAATTCCCGTTGCTTTCTCTTAGCTCCTGAGTCTTTGTTTTGGTGTGTGGGGCTGTGGTTTACGACCAAGTCCCCATAGTTTTCTCTCCGCGGAATTCTGGCTGTCGCAAACATCAACTCATTTTTATGAGGGAGATACGGACAGTTAGTTGTAATGACCTGGAAGCAACGTAAAATACATTTTTCAATAGTTTGTATATAGTTTGTTTTGGGGTTTTTTTGTTTGTTTGTTTTTTGTGGGGGTTTTTTTGGGGGGGGGAGGTTGTGTTTTGGCGGAGCCAGTCAGAGTCAGTGCTAATGACCTTTTCTCCTTTCGGCAGCCCCCCAGCGGAATCCGCCCTCAGATGTTCAAGACGTTGGTGGGCAAAGGTCACCCGGAGTTCTCCACCAAGAGACAGCAAGACGCGCAAGAGTACTTCCTACACATGGTCTCCGTTATACAGGTTCGTGGGTTCATGGGTTCACATGTTTGGTTCTCTCTCACTTCCTACACATGGTCTCCGTTATACAGGTTCGTGGGTTCTCAAGTTCCCATGTTTGGTTCTCTGGTCCTCTACCACTTCCTACACGTGGTCTCCACTATACAGGTTCGTAGGTTCCCAGGTTCACATATTTGGTTCTCTCTCACTTTGGCGCTCGTATGACCTTATGCAGTTGCGAGTGCAGTAAAACCTCTACTAAAACTAAACTCTTCCTCTTCGTACACATGGTCTCAGTTATGCAGGTTCGTGGGTTCACTTGTTTGGTTCTCTCCCACTTCCTACACATGGTCTGCATTATACCGTTGTTTCTTTTGAAAGCTGTAAATGCTATCTGTTGGCTATTGATATTTGTAAATGCTGTTTGTTGGCTGTTGATATTTGGAAATGCTGTTTTTAGGCTGTTGATATTTGTAAATGCTGTTCTTAGGCTGTTGATATTTGTAAATGCTGTTTGTTGGCTGTTGATATATGTGAATGTTGTTTTTTGGCTGTTGATATTTGTAAATGCTGTTTTTAGGCTTTTGCAGGCTGTAGAGGCTGTGTGTTTAGTTTATATCCGACAGGTTTGCTGTTGCTTCTCAAGTTGTGGTCTAGCTTGGACTTGTAACTGATTTTCTAGAATATTTTTGCTTTGGTTATTTTTGTTTTGTTTGTTTGTTGTTTTGGGTTGTTTTTTTTGTTATTACATACATTACCTTTTTTTAGTGCGTGATTGGTGGATGCTCTGGTGTATTTTGTTCCTTCCTTCCTGTCAAACATCAATCATGTTTATCTCTCCTCCTTCTTTTCTTTGTATGTTACTCTGTTGCAGCACCTCTAATCGTTGGCACTCGTATGACCTATTTGTGTTAAAAGTACTGTAAAACTCTTACTAAATCTAAGCTAAATTCTTACTAAATCTAAGCTAAATTCTTACTAAATCTAAAGCCTTGCTCAGTTTTTATTGGGAATTTTTTAATTAATTAATTTATTTTTCTTTCTTTCAGAAAAACAGCCGGGGCGGCGCGAATCCTTGTGAGTCGTTCCGGTTTGAGGTGGAAGAACGCGTTGCTTGTTCCTCCTCCCAGAGGGTTCGCTACACTCGCAGAGAGGACTTCTGTCTATCCCTGCCCGTGCCCATGGAGGCTGTGTCCAATAAAGGTCTGTGTGTATGTCTGTGTGTGTCTCTGTGTGTGTGTCTCTGTGTGTGTGTCTATCCGTGGCAGTACCCATGGAGGCTGTGTCCAATAAAGGTGTGTGTGTGTGTGAGTGTGTATGTCTGTGTGTCCGTGTCTCTGTGTGTGTGTCTATCCGTGGCAGTACCCATGGTGGCTGTGTCCAATAAAGGTGTGTGTGTGTGTGTGTGTGTATGTCTGTGTGTCTGTGTGTATGTCTGTGTGTCCGTGTCTCTGTGTGTGTGTCTATCCGTGGCAGTACCCATGGAGGCTGTGTCCAATAAAGGTGTGTGTCTGTTTGTATGTCTGTGTGTATGTCTGTGTGTGTGTCTGTGTATGTCTGTGGTAGTACGCTTGGAGGCTGTGTCGAATAAAGGTATGTGTGTGTGTGTGTATGTCTGTCTGTGTGTGTATGTCTGTGTGTGTGTCTATCCATGGCAGTACCCATGGAGGCTGTGTTGAATAAAGGTGTGTGTGTTTGTGTTTGTTTGTGTGTATTTGTTAATATGTGTTTCTTAGTGTGTGTCTGTGTTGTATGTCTGTGGGTGTGTCTGTCTGTCGCCAAGTACCCATTCCTACCTGGGTGAAGTGAGGAAGATTCATGTACAGAGCCTTTCCAAAAGACACAAATCGGGACCGTGACAGGATTAGAACCCATGACCTTTCAGTTTCTGGCCCAACCTTTCTAACCACCAGACCATGGACGCCACACAGTGGCACTCACTACTTTATTGTTGCACGACAGGTGGCAGAGTGGGTGGTTGGCGGGTGCTCTGGTGTGGTCTGCTTCTTCTTTCCTATCAAACATCTGTCGTCCTTATCTTCCCTTCTTCTTTTTTATGTTTGTTACTCTCTTGTAACACCTCTAATCTTCTGGCGCTCATATGACCTTATGCAGTTGCGAGCGCCGTAAAACCTCTACTAAAACAAACAAACAGATGGCAGCAGAGTTTTCTGTGTTTTCTAGCATGTGTGTTTATTAGTTTGTTTTCTCCTGTGTGTTTTGTTTTTTGTAAGTTATAGTGTGTGTGTGTTTATAACTGTTTTTTATTTCTGTAAGTTCTAGCGTGTGTGTTTATGAGTGTGTTTTCTTCTGTGTGTTTTCAGAGGAAGTAAGGAAATACAACGAGTCCAAAGCTGCTGGGGCAACCATTGTGTAAGTAATGTGTAATTTGTTGAACCATTGTGTAAGTAATGTGTAATTTGTTGAACCATTGTGTAAGTAATGTGTACTTTGTTGAACCATTGTGTAAGTAATGTGTAATTTGTTGAACCATTGTGTAAGTAATGTGTAATTTGTTGAACCATTGTGTAAGAAATGTGTAATGGGTTAAATCCTGTAAGTAACGTGTAATGGGCTATAACATTGTGTAAGTGGGAGGTAATGGGTTAAACCATTGTGTAAGTGGGTGATGATGGGTTAAACCATTGTGTTAGTGGGTGGTGATTGGTTAAACCATTGTCTTAGTGGGTGGTAATGGGTTAAACCATTGTGTAAGTGGGTGATGATGGGTTTTAAAAAACCATTGTGTTAGTTGTGGTGATGGGTTAAACAATTGTCTTAGTGTGTGGTGATGGGTTAAACCATTGTGTAAATAGGAGGTAATGGGTGAAACCATTTGTGTAAGTGAGAGGTAATGGGTAAAATCATTAAGTAAGTGGGAGGTTATGTGTTAAACCATTGTGTAAGTAACGGGTGATGGGTTAAACCATTTTGTAAGTGGGAGGTAATGGGTTTAACCATTAAGTAAGTGAGAATTGATTGGTTGTACCATTGTGGAAGTGGGAGGTAATGGGTTAAACATTTGTGTAAGTGGGAGGTAATGGGTTAAACATTTGTGTAAGTGGGAGGTAATGGGTTAAACATTTGTGTAAGTAACGTGTAATGGGTTAAACCATTTTGTAAATGAGAAGTTATGGGTTTAAACCATTGTATGTGGGTGGTTGGCGGTTTTTTTGGTGTGGTTTGCACTATCAAACATCTGTTGGCCTGATCTCTCCTTTTTTTATGTTTGATACTCTCTTGTAACACCTCTCATCTTCTGCACTTCTATGATCTAATTGTGTTGCAAATGCGGTAAAACTCTTACTAAAATTAAACATACACCTTGACTCAAAGAGCATTGTGCTTCTGCTAGTCTGCCACTGGTAATGTTAGTTTGTCTGTCTTTCCGTCCCCAGTGACCCAAAGAGCATTGTGCGTCCAGTGATCGCGTTCTCCGAGTGTGTTCGAGCGTTCACAGAGGCAGAGACGGTGGAAGATTTCTACAGTTCTGCCATACAGGGCAAGACCACAGCTCTCAAGTAAGCGCACCTTTCTCTCAGCTCTCCTCTACACTTCTCCCTGTTTTTGTTTTTGTTTGTTGTCTTCATCTGTCTTTGTATTCTACTGATTTTTATACTTTTCTGTACTTTAAAAAAAAACTTCTTCTCTCTGTCTTTGTATTCTCTCGCTGTAAAGTTCTTCAACACATTAGAAAACAGGCAGTACAAATACGTAGGAATAGGACAAGATACAATAGTGAAATAATTGCAATAAATAGGACGAAATACAACAGTGAAATAAATGCTATGGATAGGACAAGATACGAAAGTGAATTAAATGCCATAGATAGGACGAAATACAATATTGAAATAAGCACTGTAGCGAGGACA
>NW_004798017.1:190871-192313 GCF_000002075.1 Aplysia californica | reverse complement strand
TCGTTTATTTTCCTCCAGCACTAAATGCCCATTGTTGTGCCACAGTTTTTCTTTTTTCTCAACCAAAAATTCTTTGTAATGTCGAAAGTTGTGTTCTTTGTGCTGCCTCACCCTTCCTCCCCCTCCCTTCTCCCCCTGTGAGTGGTTGATGGGTGCTCTGGTGTGGTTTGCTCCTTCTTTCCTCTCAAACATGTATTGTCCTTATCTCTCTTCTTTCTTCTTTAGTATATGTTACTCTCTTGTAACACCTCTAATTTTGATTCTTGTATGACCTGATTGTGTTGCAAGTGCTGTAAAAGGCTTAAAACAAAGAAATCTCTCCCCTCCCCTCCCCTCTCCCCCCCTCCATCCGCAGATGTGTCGATCCAGGCTCCAGATGTACTTGACCTTTCCTCCCTGAGAGGTCGCGGTCTGCAGGCTGGGGAGGAAGAGCTGCCCCCAGGGGATTCCCCGCCAGGTAAATCTCCAGCTGACAGACCAGGTGGAAAACAAATTATTGAACTAGTTTGGCAAAATGTCCAGGTGGCAAGGCTACGCAAAACACACAAATCGTCTGCAAGCTGTTCAAATGTTTCTCTTTATTAACTTTGGCACTTATATGACCTTATTGTATTGCAAATGCCGTAAAACTCTTACTAAATCTAAACTCTAATCTTCAGCACTTATAAGACCTTATTATGTTGCAAGTGCCATAAAACTCTAACTAAAACTAATCTTCAACATTTATATGACCTTATTCTGTGTTGCAAATGGTGTTAAACTCTCACAAAAACCAAACAAAATCTCTACCATGGACCATTTCATGACTCCGCAGAAGCCCCGGTGGAGATCCAGGAAGGCACGGTGACCCAGCTGGTGGACATGGGGTTCCCACGCGAGGCGTGTCGCAAAGCCGTGTACTTCACCAACAACACAGGCGTGGAGGCAGCCATGAACTGGGTCATGGAACATATGGACGACCCAGGTGAGTGGGGCAGAGGGAGAGAGAGGGGGGGGGGAGGAGGGGGGTATGAGGGTGACACTCGTATTTGTGGATGTTGGTTGGGAGAGTGGGCGGTTGGAGGGTGATGCTGGTATTTGCAAGTGGTTGGAGAGTGCCACTGGTAGGTATAAAGTGAGTTGTTGAACGGTGACCGTAGTATTTTTTTGCAAGTGGTTAACGGGTGCCACTGATCTTTCCCTCTGTTATTTGTCTCTTTTTTTTTCTCCATACTCATTATGGCAGTTATTGTGTGTTGAGCGCTTCATCAGGTACTTGCACTGTATACTTCATGGGAAACCGAGAATGTTTCTGAGTGTTCTCAGGTCTGCTGGGGTAATAATATGAATTGTTGTTGTTATGGCATTGTGGACTGTCTGCCCACCCTGAGAAGAGGCCATTCATGTTGAGGATAGGAGGGTACTAGGAGTTTTCATGAGACTGGAAAGACCTAACTGCCCTG
>NW_004798017.1:161039-189112 GCF_000002075.1 Aplysia californica | reverse complement strand
CCTCTTGTACCCAGAGCAACAATGCGGAGCGAGCCGTAGACTGGATCTTCAGCCACCCGGACGAGCTGAGTCAGCCCATGGAGACGGAGGAGGCCAGCGCCCCGGTCACTGCCGCTAACTTTAAAGATGGGTCAGAGAGTGAGTTATTGCCCCTTCGTGGGACACTATTTGGTTGTGGTCGCAAACGTTGTGTGCCCTTATTGACACAGTTACGGTTATGTAGCAGTTAATGGGCGCTCTCTCGCTTTCTGTGATTGATGGGGGACGGAGGTAGGGGGAAGATGGTAGAGGCATGGTTAGAGTCGTAGAGTAAAGGTGGTAGAGTGGGTGGTTGGCGGGTGCTCTGGTGTGGTTTGCTTCTTCTTTCCTATCTAACATCTATCGTCCTTGTCTCCCCTTTTTCTTTTTTATGTTTTTTACTCTCTTGTAGCACCTCTAATCTCTTCTGGCGCTCATATGACCTTATGCAGTTGCGAGCGCCGTAAAACCTCTGCTAAAACTAAAAGGTGGTAGAGAGAAAGTGATAGAAGAACACTGGATACATTACGAGGGATCCCTGGAGGAAGGTTGTTTGATGGCCACCATGTTCATGTGATAGACACGCTGTTATGTTAACACTGACAGGTTTTTCCTGGTAGTTGTTGTAGCTGCCTGCGGGGGCTAGGCTTAATCTGTCGGGGTTTGGGGGTTTTTTTTGGGTCTTTTTTCTAAGGGTGCTTTGGTGTGGTTTTTCTCCTTCTTTCCTATCAAACATCTATCAGTCCCTGCTCATTCTTTCTGGATCAATAACAACAACTCCTTACTCTTTTTCGTGTTTGTTACTCTTTAGTAACACCTCTAATCTTCAGCATTTATGCTGCCTTATTCTGTTGCAAGTGCTGTAAAACTCTTACAGAGACTAAAGCTACAAAACTAACCTCTGGTTCACTGAGGCCCCTCTATGTAATACATTATGCAGCAAGTTGTAAACACCTAGATCTTTTTTTTTTTAGATTGTTTTTCTCTTTGACATTTCTTCTTTTTCTCTCTCTCTGTCTCTCAAATCTGACATCTTTCTCTGTCACTTTGTCTCTCTCTCTCTCTCAAATCTAACATATCTCTGTGTCTCTCCCCACAGAGTACCGACTGGTGGCCTTCATCAGCCACATGGGCACGTGCACCAGCGTGGGTCACTACGTGTGTCACATCCTGAAGGAAGGTCGCTGGGTCATCTACAACGACGAGAAGGTGGCACTGTCGGAGCAGCCGCCCAAGGACCTGGCCTATCTCTACCTGTACCAGCGCATGTAGGACATTGAGGGGGGGAGGTGAGAGTGTGTGAGGGAGGAGGACATTGAGGGGGAGAGGTGAGAGTGTGAGGGAGGAGGACATTGAGGGGGAGAGGTGAGAGTGTGTGAGGAGGGAAGTGAGAGTGTGTGAGGGAGGAGGACATTGAGGGGGAGATGTGAGAGTGTGTGAGGAGGGAAGTGAGAGTGTGAGGGAGCAGGACATTGAAGAGGGTGAGGTGAGAGGGTGAGGGAGGAGGACATTGAGGGGGGACGTGAGGGGGTGTGGTAAGAGGATCTTTGGGGTGAGAGAGTGTGGTAGGACATGGGGGGGGGGGGGGGGGAGAGAAGAGAGAAGATGTAAGACATTTGGAAGGATATGAGAGGGTGTAGGAGGACATGGAGGGGGTTGAAGGGGGGGGGCGGGCATGAAACGGTGAAGGAGGTCATTTGGTAGGGTGTAGGAGTAGGAGGGGGGAGGACATTTGGGGGATGAGAGTGTAGGAGGGGGCATGAGAGAGTGTTGGAGGACATTGAGAGGGGCATGCAAGGACATTGGCCTCATTTATTGTGTCCTTCATAGGTGTCTTTTCACAATATGTGCTGATGGTTTGTTGTGTGTATGTTGTTTAAAAAAAAACACGTAAATATGTTGTTTGTGTTGAGGCTGCATGATTGGCCTTTGTCTGGTACTGGGCCGCAGGGTGTCTGTCTGTGTGCGATGTGGGCGTGTGAAGTTGCCAGATCAAATTTTCAGGGTGTTGTTCCTGCCAGAGATGGCTGTGGCCCCCTACCCATGGATACCTTCATCATCTCATTGATATTGGTGGCTGGGCAGCGTTCGCTGTCATTTTGTGTGGCTGTATGGTCACTTTTCACAGTCTTCTGTTAGGACTTTCTTCTTTCGTCCTAAATTTCACCTACAACGTTCAAGGTTTGAGTTTGGGTCAAGAGAGGCACATTGACACAATAATGGTTATATTGTGCAGGGAAGAAGCAATAAATAGACTCTACTGAGGGAAAGTAAAGAAGTCGGATGTACCAGTGTTGTATTTTAATCGCTGAAAAAGAAATATTGAGTATGCCATCTGTATTTGTATACATTGATGCAGTTGTCTGAACAAGGGTAGGCCCCAGCGATAGAGCTCTAGAGCTAGAGCTTGAAGTAAGTCGAAGCAAAGATCAGGAGAGGTAGCTATGCTCGAAGAACATTTTTAGTTTGAGTGAAGTTTTTATCATATGCATTGCTTTTAAAAAATCCATTTGATGTTCCCAGAGATCCAGCAATACACATGGGTGGAATCCATTTTTGTCAAGTACCATGATTACTTTTAGGTTCTGTCACCTATTCAAAGGTCATGACTCGTCATTTTTATAGGCCTACTTGATACGAAGAACATTCTAGAAGAAAATGCTCTAACCTGAGAAAATTTAACTTTTTTTGCACACAGCCTGGAACATGTACTTATTTATAATAGGTCGATCTGTGTCTTGACAAAACAGATTTTTGCTACTCAACATAGTTTTTTAATGTGAACAGAATTTCCAAATTCTTTATTTCAGGCCTTCTTTCCAAAAGCAATACATTTTGTACTTTAATTATGAATTTTTTTTTACTCTGTCTGTACGGTACAGAGGTATTTATGTAAACATTATGCTACAAAAGTTTCATAGGTCTAGGGTTAAAACTTTTTGAGATCTACAGCGTTTTTTAAAATATAAAGTAAAAGAAAGCATGTATGATTTCCAATATTTGATCACCAAACCAATAAACTTTTCTGGTGTCTTTCTCATGGATTGCCTTACCTCAATTTTCCTGCTTTTTTTGGTGTTTTTTTTTGTTTTGGGGGGGGGGGGGGTTGTTGGTGAAACTTGAAGTTTTTGAAGTTAACACTGAGAATGAATTGAAGTTTGTCTTTGATTTTGCCACCAAAGTAAGCGAGGGAGAACTGTGGGGGACTGTTTCTGCCCGGTGTGTTTTCTGCCAACAGCACGTTCTCTGTTCTCTGTCTGCTACTTCTACTACGTCATCATGTACGATATTTCTGTGTTTGAAGCACTCGGTTCCACATTTTCCACAATATGTGCATTAAATGTTTCTTTATTTCACTCACTTCAGCTTTTGGTTTTACTTATTGTCGGACAGTTGTTAAAGTGAAACATATTAAGTCCAGATCTTTTTTAATTAAAAAAAAATAGTTTTTTAAATCTATATGGTATCAGTTGCTTGTGCTCAAGAACTATTTTGTGGAAATTCAAATTTTAAATGTTGGAAAACTAGAGAAAAGACTCACGATGCACTGATTTGATGTGAACCCTCTGCTGATACATCTACTGGTGCATGTCTGCCTCTGTCTACACTCACACTGTTGGGCATTCCAACAGAAACCTATTTATTTTCTCAACTGACTGGTCACACTGCTTGCTCTCCTTCTTGTTCCTCCTCTGTGATTGTTGTTGTTGTTATTCATCCAGCTCCTCTGTAATACTACATTTGGACAAAAATGTCCCTTTATGCCTTTAGATGTCAGCAGAAAGTGGCTCTTTTGCTCTATCATCACGCTATTTTTGTAAGTCTCTTCATTCACCACAAGACAAGAACTAAGTCTACACACACATTCGTTTTCTACCCAATTGAAGCTCCGTGCCCTTTTAGTTTTAGTTTTAGCAAGAGCTTTACAGCACTTGCGTCACAATATGGTCATATAAGTGCTGAAGATTAGAGGTGTTAATACAAGAGAGCAAACAATAAAAGGAGAGAAGGATGTTAGATGTTTGATAGGAAAGAAGGAGCAAACAACACTAGAGCACCCGCCAACAGCCCGCCCCTCGCCCTTTCTTCACATTGCACTGTTCACAGACATAGAGGCCACTTGTAACAGTAGGTCCCACTTTTGCCAAAAAAAACCTGACACGTTTGTTCAAACTTAGGCTGAGAACAAGTTAAGAATAATTAATTATCTCCAGAAAAACCTGACCTGTTTGAACAGAAACCACTGGAGTTTTATTTTAAAAGACAGTATATCCAGTTTTGGACAAAACTGAGTTATTGATTCCACCTGATAGCTTAAAACATGGCACACACTTCAGCCACAGTCTGGTATCGATGTCTTAACACTTTGCCACCTCATCTCGCCGATTGGCGATGTTTACCACCCAGTTTCTTAGTACTTTCCCCAAAATATGATGGCAAAGTGTTAATATGAGTACATAAGGCGGGGAAAGTGTTTTGTTTGAAGATATTCAAAGTGAGTGGCTGTTGAGAGGCAAAGATGTGTTTTTTTGGCAGTCTTTTTTTTTTTTAGAAACTGGATAAACTGTCTTTTAGAATAAAACGCCAGAGCAGTCAGGATATTCATCAATTGGTATCAACCGATAGGGCCACCAGGTTTTTCTTTCCAGCAAACGGCAGGTACAAACTGATCGTTACAAGTAAGGCAAGGTTTATGACACAGTGTAAGAGGAAAGCACACACAACTCAGTATCAAGAAATAGTGGAACAGAAAACAAAAAATTCTCTCAACACAAAAAAATGATCTCAAACAAATTATATCATATTTATTCTTATATTATGATGGCCAAGGACATGTGGTTACTTGAGTGAGGGAGGCACTGCGCTGCCAAGAGCGAAATGCTCGCAGCTAAAGGGATTCGAAAACAACAACAACAACATATTATGAAGTTAAATTTGTGTTCAGAAATATATAATGTAGCGATTCAGCAAATTTTCCACAACGTCCATTACCACCATAAAATATTTGGTCAGTCTCCCATAGACTAAGGTAGACCACAGCTTACACACTATACACAAAACAACAGTCATTTCTCTGAAGATATCGTGTAGATCTTTCTACTTTTCTTTGCAATATTAAAGGGATAAAAAATGTAACAACACAACAATTCCATCTTGGTTTACCCGCACCAAAAAGCAACAGCAACAAGCAGTGAGTATTACAACAATCGGCAGGATCGAAAAAAAAGAAAGTTTTGTCCATCACCTCAACAAATTAAATAAAAATACATATGTGTCATGATGTGGTGGAATCAGGCTCTTATCAATTTTTTGGGATGTAGAGTTATTGGTATCATCTTAAAGCTTGTTTACATGTCTTTATTTGGATGAAAAAAATATCCATTTATCTTGTATACAAGTCGAGATATTAGCGAATGAAGGAGGTGGGGGGTCACCCGGTCTCAGAGGTAATATTAGTGAGAAAATGGCGGCCTAAAGTTTGTTATTTCCTGAGCTTAAGCGTCAGTGGTAACTGAAAATTTACATTATTTTGTGCCTTTAACCAATGTTTTTATGAAAAATCCACACAGAAATGAGTTCTTTAATGGGCATGAAAGGTGTTGAGCCAAAAGCCAAAATTTCGATAAAAGTTCACAAACCTGCGGGAAAATGCCAGTTTCTCGACTTTTATTATTTTGCCGAGAGCCTGATTCCACCACGCTGCGTCACTTATAGATCTATATAAGTGTGTGTGAGTGAATGTCACAACACAGTGAAATCGGGTTATTGTAAATTTTTGGATTTATTTATAAGAGTCATTGGTTCAATTTTAAAGTTAAAGCTTGTTCATTTGCCTTGTTTTGCGTTAAAAAAACCCACCCCATTTAACTTGAATGGATTTTAAGATATTTTGCGATTAAATAAGGTGGGGGTCACTTGGTGTCAGAGGTAAAATTAGCGAGAAAATGGCCACCAAAGTTTGGTACCTTTCACTTTCAAAGCTGTAGTGTCCTTGAAAACTGCACATTTATATTTCCTTGTCTTTGATCAACTTTTTTCACTATAATATAATCCATGCAGAAATGTGTTTTTACATGGTCATGTACGATGTTGAGCCCTAAACAAAAAAAAATTCAATAAAAATTGTCCAACAAGCGCCAAAATGGTGTTTTTTTTCTGTTTCGTTATTTTGAGAAGCACCCGATATCACCATGATGCCACACACATATAGTGTACATAAATGATACACATGAAAATATTCGCATAAGGTGCAAAACTCCAGTAAACAAACTTCATTGATGAAAGCACTAGGACCAGGTTCCAAACTGCAACATTCTAACATTCTTCCAGCCTATTTTTCTCCAGCGCTCGTCAGGTACAATCTAAGTTCTGTCAACAAAGGATAGGCCTACTCATTTTTTCCTTGAACACTTTTCATGAACTCTACAGATCAGTTAGAGTGGAAACCATATATATATATACAGGCCTGGTAATAACACTTAATAACAGGAATTTTTAAAATCCCCGTTTTTTCCTACTCTTTGTCTCTATTAAAAGTAAAAGTTATTGGCAATAACAGGGCCTCATCGGAGCCCAGTCGGTTATAGCAGGGACAGAGGCTCGTTAACAATGTGTAAAAAGTAAGAGAGACAGAGAGTAACGCAGTGATGGAGTAAGCCCACGCAAGCCACATCACTGCAAGCCCACGCAGCGGGTGAAGCGAGGGAGGGCTGTGGTGTGCTGCAGACTTCGGTCTAGCCCTAAGCCAAGCTACACACACACACGCGTAATGTGTCATCGTAGGCCTGCCACATGGCCAAAGCCCCTGTTCGTGGGTTCTTGCGGCAAGGGAAACTACCCATGAACAAATACAGCTGGATTAGTCCACAAATGCTTACTTCTCTTGCATCTCTGATTTAACAGGGATCTGATTTAACAGGATTTTTTCTCTGGCCCCACTATCTCTGTTATCCACTGAATAATCTAAAACCTCTCCCTCTCATCAAAGATATACTTTTCTTTTCTCCTCGGGGGCGCACCAGCGGATTTCTTAATCTATATCTGACATATTTCAAGTAGCTGCCAGTAGTAACAAAGCAAGATATGTGCATAGACAGCTCAAACTGTAGACAGCCCATCATGTACCGGTACACAGCAAGGCTTACATGTACTATGTACACATATGTATGAAATGTGTCACGACGTAGTGGAATCAGGCGCTCGTCAATTTTGGGGCATATGGGGTTATTGGTATCATCTTAAAACCTGTTCATATGCCTTCCTTTTGGTGAAAAAATACCAATCTATCTTGAATAGAATTCAAGATAATTGAAGGGGGTGAGGCCGCCTGGTTTCAATGGTGAAATTAGTGATAAGATGAATATTTGGAATAATTTTCTTTAGTCAGAACATGTTTTATGTTACTGTTGTACGTTGTACTGTATGTATTGTAAAGCGCTCAGAGCCTGTGTACTTTAATCGCGGTTGAGCGCTATATAAATGTCAATTATTTATCATTTATTATTATTATCATAAAATGGCCGCCAAAATTTGGTAACTTCCATAGCCTGAGAGTCCTTGAAAACTGAAAATTTACGTTTTTTGTGCCTTTAATCAATGCTTTTCAGTAAAATCCACACTAAAATAAGTTTTTAAATGGACGTAAAAAGTGTTGAGCCAAAAAAAGAAAATTTGAAAAAAAATTGCCCACTAGCCAAAAATGCTGATTTCTTCGATTTCATTATTTTGACGAGTGCGTGATTTCACCACAATGCCTCACAAATGCTATACTATTATAACAATAACAGCAAATTTATGCACGGTCACGTACATGAAAACATGAAGTGCATTCATCAATAGTAAATTCTGAACGGTACATCATATATGTGTGCACATTATGAAGTGCATTCATCAATAGTAAATTCTGAACGGTACATCATATATGTGTGCACATTATGAAGTGCATTCATCAATAGTAAATTCTGAACGGTATATCATATATATGTGCACATATGAAGTGCATTCATCAATAGTAAATTCTGAACGGTACATCATATATATGTGCACATATGAAGAGCAAGCAAGACAACAACACCAAATTGTTAATGGTGTTAATGTAATGGTATGTAGCCTACATGTAGGAAGCGCATACAACAACGTGGGGCTCTCGAGGCCTAGAGGTTAAGGTGTTCTCCTCTCATTCAAAGGTCCCGGGTTCGAATCTGGGTAGCAACGGAAATATTTTCTTCTCTAAAATTGTCTCCTTTCCTGCTCTCTAGCAATGTTCTGTCGTCTGCTTTCGTCTCCACTTTCTGCCCCCTCCCCCTCACCTCCTTTGCCCCTTCCTCTGGGCTCCTGACTCTTTCTGCAGCCTTTCAACTGCTATTCCTAGGCTCCTTCTTACTGCTGTTTTCCAGCCACACCCCTGATCTTCTGGCAGGAAAGATTTACACCTAGCCTTCTTGGACAAAGGCAAAAAATCTCAGAGGTCCCCAGTGCAAGTTGCGCACGCTAAAGATCCCTTGGTGGTCTCTAAAATCGGTATAAGAGAATTCTTCGGCCGCCACCCGAGCAAAATTCAAAATTTCCTACAAACTGAAAAAGTTTAATGTGCCCTGTGCGCTCATAATATGACCGTATGCAGTTGCGAGCGTCGTAAAACACTTTTTAACAAATTTTAAAAATACAACGCAATGTCATTTCCCAGGGGACTTACTTCAATTGACAACACGGGTTCATTTGTGTCAGGTCTCTCTCACATTCTGTTTTCTCCTCTCTCTCTCTCTCTCCCTTCTCTTTCACCCTTCAATCTCTCTCTCTCAGTTTCTTCTTCTCTCTTCTTTTCCCCCCTCTCTCTCTCTACCTCACACACAACACACACACATACAGAGACATGCACACATTTATATATACACACCAAAAAACAGCCCACAACAAATGTTTCAAGACATCAGAAGAAACAAGCCGAAACTGGCTCATCAGATATTCAGAACCAATCAACTGAATCAGGCCACACCGCACCCAAGGCCTGGTCAGTCACTGCAGTTGGTCAATTTCACATTTCAGTTACAATCAAGTCTTCCAGAGAGTGGTGCATTTTTCTTTTCACCTCCTGGCTATATTTTACCAAAAAAATGTCCAATTCTACAGCCAGGACTGTTGACATTTCTCACCAGGAACAATTTCGGAGAAAATATAATTAAAAACAATAGCAACAGTACATATAGTCGAATCTGTCTAAGATGACCATCTATTGTACTGTCCCCGTGGTTTTAAGCACCCCGCTTAATTTAGCAAAATTTGATCATTTTTTGCATAATTTCTGATATTTTCCTTTATCCTTCTTTGTTAAAATTAACCAAATTGCAGAATTTCACATTTTTGGGCTCAGTTTGCATAATTTCAAAATTTTTCTAGCATAAAACGATGGGGACAGAGATTGTAGAGGAGAAAATCTCAGAAAAGTGTTGCGATCCTAAGTAAGACTGATCAAAATGAATAAAACAAACCATTCCCTTCTCTGGAGTCCCAACCGGAGGCAGTAGGCGGCCGCAGGCTTAGGACTGCTGTAACGCCCATGAAAAATTAAAATGTGAGAAAGGTTTCACGGCTGCTGTGAATGTTAAATTCTACAAAGTGTATCCAGTATCAAATGAGGAAGACAAAGTGCAGTGCAAGTGTAACATAAAATCTGTTAAATTAGGAAGACCGAGTGTCATGGTAAAACAAAAAACAAATGTGTCAAGACGTGGTGGAATCAGGCGCTCGTCAATTTTTGGGCATATATGGAATTACTGATATTATTTGAAAGCTTATTGATTCGCCTTGCTTTCAGTGAAAAAAATATATCTCGCTTAAATAGAAGTCGAGATATTCGTGATTGAAGAAGGCGGGGTAGCCTGGTTTCAGTGGTTAAATTAAGGAGAAAATGGCTGCCAAAGTTTGGTAACTTCAACAGCTTAATTAAAAGTCCTCCTTGAAAACTGAAAATTTTATATTTTGTGCCTTTAAACAAGGTTTTTCAGTAAAATTCACAGGGAAATGTGTTTTCATATGAACATAAAAAGTGTTTAGCCAAAAAACAAAATTTCGATAAAAATTGCCAAACTGGTGGAAATATGCGTTTTCAATTTCATTATTTTGACGAGCGCCTGATTTCACCACGATGGCTCACAAATGGGTCGGCACCACTCAGCAAAAGAGCAACACTTCTGTCGCAAGTTCACTGACGTCCAAAGTTACTGACATGGCAAACTGAGCGACTACCCCTCTATCCTCTTATGATTCGTGTGGGTCAGAATTGAGGGAAGGGCACCGAGGTCATGGTGGTTCATAGTTCATATTATATATATGCCTCCCACGTTAGGAGCTAAAAAAATTTTATCAACTGGTCAACTTGGGGTAACTCGATCTGTTCATTCATTGGAGGGACTAACAATTATGACAAGTGAATGGATTTATAATAAATGACAATTTGTCCACAGCATCAGGAGCCAATATAATGCGATGTGTTGGTCACTTACAAATCACTTTAAAAAGTAAGCAAAGACTATATATAGTACATGAAAATGTAAATCTATTTTCTTATTAGACATTTATGGCAATTGTCAAAAGTTCACTGGAATCCAACGGGAAAAGAAAACAAGACCAATATTAAAGCATGAAATAATTGTGAGTATGATTGAAGTATTTGCTATCTGGGAGGAGGTCTGACAGCGTTAGAGAGCACTGGTTTAGCTGCCAGTTTTCCCATAGGTTTCCCCTCTGGTCTCTGGCAACATTTTGAGGGGGGAAAACTCCAATCGTACTCATATGACGCTCTCTCGACGACCTCCGACTTACACAGATGGCCCAAAGACCGCAGGTTGGTGTGCAGCTCCCTGAGCTTGAGAACCGTCTGTTTATGGGTGACTAGGTAAGAGTTGAGGCAACCACGGGAAATATACTCCGTGTCAAAGTTCTGGTCATGATGGCGGTTTATTTTTAGTGGGGCAAGCCAAGCCCCGACGGAAACGTCTTCGCTGAGATAGAGTTGGAAGAACTCTTGGTTGCTAGCGATAAAATGTACCAAGTCGCTGGATAAGACGTATCCACCTCCGCGGGCATAGGGCAAATAACGATCGCAGAGATTCCAATCTGTCTCTTTCCACTTGCCCGATGTCTTCACACGAGCCCGGCCGTCAAAAAAACCCCAGTACAATCTGTCTTTGGGTTTGTGTTGTAGCTCCGCCAAAACATTCGACACTCGAACAAAACTGTCGTCATCCACTTTTAAAACATACTGAAAATCCACATTTTGGTCGAGCCATACAAAAGCTTGCAGAACTTTGAAAGTTAGACCCTGGTAAGAATCCTGGACATTATTCAGAATAAGCAAATCTTCGTGAACGAGTTGCTCTCTGTCAATTTTTTGCCTGGTGTTCACACTTAGAGAAGCACTTCCTATCACAAAACGAATTAAAACGCTCAACGACGACAAATCACTCATCCACGTTTCCCGGATCCCATCCCGCTCCTGAAAATTTTCTGGCCCCGTGAGAACAAGAATGACTAGCTTGGCTTTCAAATCTCTGTGAGGGGACAAGAAATGCTCTTTCCAAAAGGCTTTACTTTTGGCAGCTTTTAAGACATCAGCGTCCAAGCCATAGAGTTTGTCTTCACAAGGCATGTTGCACATGGTGAGAAAGAACAGAGCGCTGAGCGTGAAGAAAAGTCCACCCACCAAAATGACGGGTGCGTGTCTGTTGAGTCGCCTCTCTAAAGACGAAGAGTTCCTCATGCCTGCCTTGATGTCAGAGTTCACCGACCGCAATAATGGGGACCACTTTTGGAACTTCTTGAAAACATCAGCAGCATCAGTTTCTCAGCTCTCTAGGAAAGAAGGAAAAAACCAAGATCAAACAAGGTCATTTTCACACCATGGTAGACTTTGTGGTAAACTTTGTTGAACACAAGGGAACCCAACACCAATTACAAGATTTCAAATCACAGAATTTTTTTTGTCCTTTTTAGTCTGAATGCATTGCAAATTCCCTTAACCCAATAAAAATTTCAACAGATCTGGTTTACATGAAGGAATTTAAATGTGCCCCATCCATGAAGGAAAACCTGGCTTGCCCTAACTGAATCAAATGACCACTATTTGACCAATTAAAAACAGAAACCAAATTTTGAACATCTCCTTTGTTTCCACCCTCAGCCCCAATGGCAATGGTCCATGCATAATCAACCAATGCAATCCCTTCCGTGCATCAGGTACCAATGATTCTAAGAATTTTTTTCTCGGTTGGCTGTGTGATCACCAGAGCGGCGAGAACTGGTCAAAATAATTTTACACCTCTGGCTCCCCACGAAAGTTTCTACGTTGAGCGCGACTCAAGTGATAGAGGAATAAATTGTCAAAGGGAGAGAGGGGAGATTCCGCCAGGACAGGTTTGCATTTAGGTTTGACTGGATCTTATCTCACAGCCAGTAAAAAAAAAATCTTCACTTGTACTGACACGTTCGCTAAACAGTAGTCCAACCGTTGACAAAATCTCAACTCTTTGTCTAAAAAATTAAATGTGATTTTGATTGGATTGTATATTTACAAAATCACACTCTAAACTTTACCCCCCCCCCCCTATAATAACATCGTAGTTTTGAGGCCTAGGTCCCATTTAAAAAGCAACAACAGTGAGTAATAGTACTTTAAATAGCTCTAGGGCAATCTCCGCATTTGGGTCCCAAGCCAAGAGTACCGGAATATCATATCACTTTATATTATAAACTTTATGAAGTGACTAGCCGTACTTCAGCTAGACTGCCAGTCTAGCCGTACACTTAGATATATCTAGGTTTGGCCCCAATGACCTAAACCTGTTGAGTACACAGTTCTCTGAGATCTAGTACAGTAAAATTATTCAGATTTGAAATATAGTGGGAGTCGCATTCAATGAGGTTGCCGTGACCGGCTTGTTGTCCTCATTGGATCCGACCTCTCGTTGAACATGACTAAAGAAAAGGGAAAAAAAAAAGAAAAAAAGGGGGCGACAAAAAGACAGACAAAAAAGACGAGAGCGTGTAGTGTACGATTTTTCGGTATCTAGCAATACAAATGCGTAAAGAATGGAGGATGGCCCTTGTGCTTCGCGTGAGATGGATAGAAAGGAGAAACATTCTTCGCTTTCGGGGCCGCTAATTGACTTTATTTGGTTATCATATCACGACCTCGTTGAAAGCGACTTCGGTCTGTTTGCACCCTCGTTGGAGCTAATGTACATTTACAAAGAGATACACAGGCTAGAGGAAAAAATCGGGGATTAAGGATTGCCTCCTTGGAGCCGCCTTCTCGTTGAATGCGGCTCCCACTGTACATGCATGTCAGTAAGGCACCTCTCGGTTTCGTCTGAAATACACTATAGGTATTGCAAACTAAAATTTTATTTACAATTCAGCCATCCTTAAGTACGGCTAGCCTGTCAGTCTAGCTGTACTTATTTTAGGCCCTATATGGAACGTGTTGAACAGGTCTCATTAACAATTATTCAGGTTTATGCCTTTTATAATAATAGTATAGATCTAGGCCTACACGCACTGTAGGTAAGGCATCTTGGTTTCGTCTCAAATACAAATACTTCATGTATTGCGAACTAAAAATTTACTTACATAGAGAGGCCTATTTATTGATGTTTGTCAGTCTAGCCATCATAATATTATTTATAGATCTAGATCTAGATCTAGGTGCAGCTAACCCAACCGTCAAGCCTCTTCCTAAACTTTATATGAATTGAGGTTAAAACTAACAACATTAGGATTAGGGATAAGGGGGTATACCCCTATAGTATAGGGATGTAGGGATGGGGTTTTGAATAGGCTAGGATAGTACAGACAGCCTAGCCCTAACCTAGGCCTACTGCCTAAACTTTTGCGGAATCAAACCTCAGAAGTCACAAGAAAGGAACATCAGTCGGCTTCTACGGTATCAAGTTGGCCAGCTCAAACTCAGGGAGGAATCCTGGCTTTCACTTTTTTAGCTTTCCAGCCACTTTTAGCACTTACTGTCACTTAGACTTAAAAAGTTAAATAGCATAGGCTCAGTAAGCCCACTATTCGCAGTCGCAGCGCTGGAACTTAATCCATACACAACGAGGGCAGCTCTAAGCCTCAACTAGATCTAGATATAAGCCTAATCGACGCACACTGCATTTAGAAGCACGACCGTGTGTGCGTAAACGTATGGTGAAATGGAACATCGGCCAACACGACGAGCCAGACACATAAACCAGAGACACACCTCGCTCGTTGCTCAACAAGTTACTTCGTTCCGCAATTTTGTTGTTGTGGTAGTTCATAGTTTTGTACAAAATATACAAGCGGGCGGATAACACGACCGTTTATGATATTCCCAAATATCTGGAAATAGTCAACGAGGATTGGGAATAGTAGGTCAGGATCCGCTGAGTGAGAGATAGTCTCATCAGATCTGTAACTCTGTAAATTCCAAGCTCTTGGCTTTACGCTGTTAAAGTTTAGAGCTATTTTTATGCAAAATATTTATGGAGTGGGCCCATATAGATCTACGTATCTACCATACCTTAATCTTCTGTAAAAAAAATAAAAAATTAATACCTTTTTAATGTGGGTGTTTTCTTGAACCTCCAAGATTTTTTTCGCATTCCTTACACAATAGGCCAGGAGTTCGATTTTTACCTACCCTAAGATAAAGGGTATGGCTGAAAGACAGCAG
Organism: Aplysia californica; assembly: GCF_000002075.1. Classification (NCBI taxonomy): domain Eukaryota; kingdom Metazoa; phylum Mollusca; class Gastropoda; order Aplysiida; family Aplysiidae; genus Aplysia; species Aplysia californica. Next base: position 174,387 of record NW_004798017.1, on the reverse strand, counting down.
TAAGAAGGAGCCAGTAGTAGCAGTAGAAAGGGTCATGAGTCCAGAGGATTAGGAAAAATGGAAAGGGGGGCCGGAAAGTGGAGATGAAAGGAGATAAGGAGGTGAAAGGAGACAATTTTAGAGGAGAAAATTTTCTGTGGCCGTCAGGTTTCAAACCTGGCACCTATTGAATGAGAGACAAAAGCCCAAAGTAGGCCTACTGAGGATAAGAGACATTACTAGAGTGTAATAATTGAATTTAAAAAAAGTTTTAGTAAGAGTTTTACGGCACTTGCAACACTATAAGGTCATATATATATAAGTGCCGAAGAAAAGATGTGTTACAAGAGAGTAACAAACACAAAAAGGAGGAGGAGAGATAAGGACAATAGATTTTTGATAGGAAATAAGGAGCAAACCACACCAGAGCACCCGCCTTATGGTAGTATATATATATATATATATATATATATATACCTAGTACAAAGAAAAAAAGGAGAGATAAGGACAGTAGATGTTTGATAGGAAAGAAGCAAGAGAGAATAATCAGGACAGAAAGAAGCGGGAGAGATTTAGGACGATAGATGTTTGGATAGGAAAGAAGGAGGAGAGATAAGGACAACAAACGTTTGATAGGAATGGGAAGAAGGAGAGATAAGGATGATAGATGTTTGTACAGTATTTTAATAGGAAAGAAGGAGAGAACTACAAGACAGACAGCATCCGCCAACCACCCACAGGGTAGATCCTGCACTAGTTGTAGGCCTACAGGTGGGGAAATAAAGGACCAACATTCCCATGCTCCTTTCCTCAATGTCTGAGGGACTATCGCAGACAATTAAGTCTCTAAAACAATGCCATGGGCTGATGTGTCCAGGAAATTATTTAACCCGAAATTATCTTTCCTAATGTGTCCAGCAAAGTTTTCATAGGCCAGAATTCATATTTCTTTTATATTTTATTATAATTATAATATGTCTGTGAAAGTTTTCAGTTTCAGGAACCAGAAGTTATCTTTCTATTATAATGTGTCCAGATGGGTTTTTCACGAACCAGAAGTCCAGAAATACATGTAATGAGTTCAGGAAAGTGTTCATGAACTAAAAATTACCTTTCTGTATTATGTGTCCTGGAAAGTTTCCATGAACCAGAAGTTATCTTTCTATAAAATGTGTTCAGGAAAGTTTTCATGAACTAAAAGTTGTCTTTCTGTATAATGTGTTCAGGAAAGTTTCCATGAAATAAAAGTTATCTTTCTGTATAATGATTCCAGGAAAGTTTCCATGAACCAAAAGTTATCTTTCTGTATAATGATTCCAGGAGAGTTTCCATGAACCAAAAGTTATCTTTCTGTATAATGATTCCAGGAGAGTTTCCATGAACCAAAAGTTATCTTTCTGTATAATGATTCTAGGAGAGTTTCCATGAACCAAAAGTTATCTTTCTATAAAATGTGTTCAGGAAAGTTTTCATGAACCAGAAGTTGATTTTTTCTAAACACTCTCAAGTTTTCCTTGCCAGCACAATCATGAGAAATAAATCAGGTTAGCTTCATAAGAAAACAATACAAAACAAAACAGCTGAGTCGAGACAAGTTTTCTTTAAAATTCTTTCTTTATCAGTCCAAAATATCTTAAAATAAGAAAAGTAGAAATTATTGAATCAAATTGCTCTAACCAACACATCAGCTTAATGAAGTCAAGGAAAGATCCTTGAATGAACTAGGCTACTACCCTTTTGCATATACTTTTTAAAAAGAAAAAAAAAAGCACATTATATTTATTTATGTACACGGTGGAGACAAAACGAAGGTAAACCAGTCACCTGACAATGCATACATACATGACAATCAGAAACCATCACAGTAGAACTAGATAGAAGAAAGAAGGTAGGATAAAAGCAAGCGAACAGCAGGCTTTGTGCAAAAACAGATAAAATACATACAATGCACATGTCGCTGGACAGTTGAACATCTTGAAGTTGAAGAAGATAATACTGATATTTGTGCCTTACAAACAGTGGAACTTCCGTTCACACTTATTAGTTCACAGAATCTGTTAACATTCATCAGTTAGTTGACATTCATCAGTTCACAGAATCTGTTAACATTAATCAATTAGTTAACATTCATCAGTTCACAGAATCTGTTAACATTCATCAGTTAGTTGACATTCATCAGTTCACAGAATCTGTTAACATTAATCAATTAGTTAACATTCATCAGTTCACATAATCTGTTAACATTCATCAGTTCACAGAATCTGTTAACATTAATCAATTAGTTAACATTCATCAGTTCACAAAATCTGTTAACATTCATCAGTTAGTTGACATTCATCCGTTCACAGAATCTGTTAACATTAATCAATTAGTTAGCATTCATCAGTTCACAGAATCTGTTAACATACATCAGTTAGATAACATTCATCAGTTAAAAGAATCTGTTAACATTCATCAGTTAACAATATAAGGAACAACAAATAAAATCATCTGAGATAGAATTTCTCTCTATAAAAACACAGCAAAGGCAGCACTGTAGCAATGCTGATCTGAGAAAACAATTTTTTCCAGCTTTCAAAATGACTTATCACGAGTGGAATGTTCATTTTATCCAATAAAACATATCAGAGGTATGAAAAAAATTATCTCTTTATAAATATATATATATTTACTCTTTTATTGTAAAAGAACGGGTTAAAATAGTCAATTTGTATCTCTGTACTAGACTGTACTCTTTCACCGAACGGAAGACTCATGGCACTTTAGGCAGTATAGAAGGAGAAGAAATGTATCACACAAGATCCCCTGGGACCAAGGAACTTATAGTAGCACAGATACAATAGACAACGAAAGATCTTGTCAGTATGTTAGTGTTTTAGCACCTATAAACGGCTGCTTGCACTGTATGCTTCCCAGGAAGTTGAGGTTGTTTCAGAATGCTCTCAGGTCGGCTGGAGTAATAGTATAGATTGTGAAGCCAGTAGAGCTTTAAGAATAGAAGTTCGATGCCTTGGACAAACTGCAGACTAAGAAAAGCTGAAATCTGAAATTGGGACAAAAGTGCGTAAAAGTAATATATATATATATAAAAACTGGAAGTGCTTGTATATCTAATATATATATTTGTCTTCAGATTTATTTATCCCGAAGACCCTGACGTTTGAGCCCACACAGCGCTGACGACTGAGAGAAACAAACAAATCACCCGTCTACAAAGGGAATACACATGACCTTGACAGTTTCCCCACGACCCTAGCTGTCAAACAACCAGGTCAGTCCAAGACAACATGTTCATCTCTCATTTCACATGAAAGAAAACAGGAAAAAATATCATCATCATATCATCAACGTGATCAATTCTCGTTTGGAAAGGAACTTGTTACTTGTTACTTGTGTGAAGGACCGACATCACTACACAAGGGGCATCCCCATAAGCGTTCCATCCCCTGAAGAAGCATGTCTCGAAAGGAAGAAAATGGCAACCTTATTTCACCCCCATATGTGAGACAAAATAAATGCATAGGATTGTACCAATTTCTTTGATACACCTCTCTTCTCCCCGCCATACACATACACATCATAAACAATGCACAAACATAACATAAAAAGTTAAACAACCTCTCTCTATCTTTCTCTGCCCCTCTCTGTCTCCCATCTCTCACTCTCCCTCTCTCTGCCTCTCTCCTTCTCAGCTAGACAGGCAAACACAACACAAGCTCTGACACCTGGGAACACCCCTGTGGAACATTCCAGAGTCCGTTGCAAGCTGCGGGGACAAAATCTCTACACTTGCTACAGTCAACGGACAAACAGACAACACAGATATCTACGAAACAGCCATGAAACTCGACACATCCCCCCCGCCGCCCCCTCCCCCCCACCCCATCAAAGAACACACGTCTGACAACCCAGTGACATCCCTTTGTTGACAACCTAGTGACATCCCTTTGTTGACAACCCAGTGACATCCCTTTGTTGACAACCCAGTGACAGCCCTTTGTTGACAACCCAGTGACATCCCTTTGTTGACAACCCAGTGACATCCCTTTGTTGACAACCCAGTGACATCCCTTTGTTGACAACCCGCTGCCCTGCCTTGTTTTGTCCCTTTGGTAAAAGTTTTGCACCACTTGCAACTGCATAAGGTCATATTGAACTGCATGTTTCCTCGCTAGTTCACAGCACGCCTTGGTTTTACTTTATGGTGAAAATAAAAAATTTACGGTACAATTCAATCGAAAAAAAACCCAAGTCATCTACAGTTTAAAAATAGTACCAACAACATTTTCTAGTAAAGACCATGGGTATTTAAATAGTTGAGAATATTATTCGCATCAACGACTGGCTGTTTGACCGACTGAGTGAATCATCAGCATATGAGTTGTTCTTAAGGCTAGGATATTCACAAAGGGGATGGAGATTTGTACAAACCATCATCATTAAACAGCAAGCTTCTATTTGCCAGTCTGTTGGCATATAAACAAACTAGCATTATCAAACAGCAAGCTTCTATTTGCCAGTCTGTTGGCATATAAACAAACTAGCATTATCAAACAACAAGATTCTATTTGCCAGTCTGTTGACAAATAAACAGCATTATTAAACAACAACAATGGCAACAAAAACTGGGACATATTTTCTCATCAAAACACATAACACTTTTCAAAATGGCTTTGGACTAAAAAGAAAAATGCATGCTACTGTACTTCCTGGCTGGACCAAAGTCACAGAAACTCAATCTTACAGAGAAACTGGAAGTCCTCAGAATACATTATTTTATTTTTCCAACCCAGCAACCATCTGAGCTCCAGCCCTTTGGCCTGAAAGTCCTCAGAATAAGTTTGAACGTTTGAACAAAGCTACCCACAGTACACTTGTGAGAATAGTGACAGAATTTGTTAGAGATATGCTGCCGACTAGAGGTGGGGGTCACTTGTATTAAACAGAGAATTTGTTTGGTAAGAGTTTTACAACTGCGTACGGTTATGAGAGCACCCAAACTGAGAATACCGATTCTGAGAAAAATGGCACAGATAGTTGGTTTATCTTTTATTGGCTGCCTTCAGGTAAAAATAAAATCATTATATTTATCTGTACATGAAATTTTCAACATTAACATTACCTGGCAAAACATACATTTTTGCGAACATAAATAATTGATTTCAATTTGTGAACAAGTCAAAGGTTGTAGGAGGGTCTGTCCCCTAATAATATAATTATCAGTTTAGATTGACCAGAAATATTTGAGAGCAGTGAGCGCGCGCTCATGTTGAGTTGTTGCTTCTTTTCGGTTGAAACAACAGATTTTATGTAAAATGTCCCTGGGTAGAATTGTAGAATTGTCTTGTTAGCGTGTCACTTTGCACACGTCCAACTTACAAACAAAATTGCTCTCCCGATGGTTTTTAGGGAAATAACTGCTTTCTACGCTGCATATCGCATCCAGAGAATTAAATTTTGGCCGCCCAAAGACTTGAATTACATTATCCTAGACTGAGCACAGTTATGGCCACCCAAAGACTTGAATTATATTATCCTAGACTGAGCACAGTTATGGCCGCCCAAAGACTTGAATTATATTATCCTAGACTGGGCACTGTTATGGCCGCCCAAAAACTTGAATTACATTATCCTAGACTGGGCACTGTTATGGCCACCCAAAGACTTGAATTATATTATCCTAGACTGGGCACTGTTATGGCCACCCAAAGACTTGAATTATATTATCCTAGACTGGGCACTGTTATGGCCACCCAAAGACTTGAATTATATTATCCTAGACTGGGCACTGTTATGGCCACCCAAAGACTTGAATTATATTATCCTAGACTGGGCACTGTTATGGCCACCCAAAGACTTGAATTATATTATCCTAGACTGGGCACTGTTATGGCCACCCAAAGACTTGAATTATATTATCCTAGACTGGGCACTGTTATGGCCGCCCAAAGACTTGAATTATAGTATCCTAGACCACCACATAAACAGCATCAACTCCATGTGGGAACCCCATTGCAGACGCTGTGACTACCACGAGGAGACCGTTGAACATCTTCTCCTTCACTGCCCAAACCTGGCAGTTCTTTGAAGCAGGCTCCTACACACACCAACAGACTTACAAAGTCTGCTCTACTCTGGCGCTGACCAGATGACAAGGACATGTGGTTACTTAAGGGAGGCACAGCGCTGCCAAGAGCGAAAAGCTCTCAGCTAAAGGAATTAAAAAACAACAACAACATCCTAGACCAGGTACTGTCATGGCCGCAACTCTTTATAAAAACCTTTGAGCACTGGTGTATGATGCCATCATGGGCTCGCAAACGAAGGGCAAAACATAAGTCGTTCTGTAGTTGAGTACGCGTGTAACATGTCCCTCCTTGCTCTTAATTTGGTTCCAAATAAGAGTCAAATGGTGTGCTCCAAGAAGAATTAGAATTACACCAAAGTGCAAGGTCTAGAATATTATAATATTTGTGTCACGGCACGGTTGAATAAGGTTCTCATCAGTTTTTTAGCAGATGAAATGATTGCTATCATCTTAAAGTTTGTTCGTTTATGAAAGATAGCATTTATCTTGTCTTTGATGGAAAAAAAATACTCATTTATCTTAAGAAAAAGTAGAAATATTTGCAAGTGAAGGAGGTGGGGGTCGTCTGGTGTCAAGAGGTAAAACTAGTGAGAAAATAGCCGGCGAACTTTGGTGACTCCCAAAGCTTGAGAGTCCTCAAAATCAGCAATTTGACATTGGTCTTGTCCCTGTGATCAACAGTTTTCAGGACAATCTACACACTAATGGTGTTTTTTAAAAGGACATAAACATTCTGAACCAAAAGAAAAAAAAATTCGATAAACTTCCTAACACGTGAATAAAATGAATAAATGCCAGTCTCTTTGATTTTGTTACTTTGACGAACGCTCGATTTCTCCCACAATGCGACACATTTCTTCAGCGAGTCTACGCTCGGCCTCTTCCCACAGATTTCTCTCCCGATAGTACTACTAGGGGAGATCACTGGTTTAGCTGTATGTGGAACCAGAAGTTGAGGCTGGTCTTCCAGGCTCCCTTCAGGGCTTGGTTGAACTTGCTGCGGAAGTGGGCACGTGCGTCGATCTCCGAGAGGTGAGGGACCAGCGTCTCCCGCAGGTAGTTGACGTCCTTCGGGGAGCTGAGCTGGGGGATGCCGCCCGACAGCATCATCATGAACAGCGACATGAGCAGGGAGTACTTGTTGCGCAGGATCAGAAATGCTTTCTCGCACATCACGCGGAACCTGGGGGGTGGATAATTTAATTTTTTAGTAAGAGTTTTACGGCACTTGCAACATAATAAGGTGATATAAGTGCTGAAGATTAGAGGTGTTACAAGAGAGTAAGAAACACAAAGAAGACGGAGGGGAGATAGTAAAGAAGGAGCAAACCACACCAGAGCACCCGCCAACCACCCACGGGGGTGGATAGGGGTGTGGGGTGGTGGGTGAGGATGGGGAGGGGGAAGGTGGATGGGGAGGGGGTGGATAGGGGTTGGGGGATGGGGAGGAGGAAGGAGGGAGTAGGAAAGGTGGAATGGGGGAGGGGGTGTGGGTTGGGGGAGGTGGAAGGAGGGAGTAGGGGTGGTGGCGTGGGGGAGGAGGGGATGGGGTTGAGGGCGATGTGGGGGAGGAGGGGAGGGGATGGGTAGGGGCTGGAGTTGGGTGCGGAGAGAGTGGGAAACTTTACTTAAAGGAACAGTTGGTACCCAGTACAGAATTAGTCACAAAACTTCAGGAACACACTAAAACATATCAACTGTGAGAAAGTTCTACAAGGTATATCTATCAAGGAAATTTAGGACAAGTCCTCTAGGAAACCGCTCGACGATATCTGTTCCACAAATTAGGATGTGTCCTTTAGGTAAGTTCTACAAGTTACCTGTCAAACGATTACAACAAATCCTCTAAGAAAGTTCTAGGAGGTACCAGTTAAACTAATTATGACATATCCGCTAGGAGAGTTCTCGAAGGTACCTGTCCAACAGATTTAGAACATGTCTTCTTCTAGAAAAGTTTTACACATTATCTGTCCTCTAGAAAAGTTCTACAAGTTACCTATCTTCTAAGAAAGTTCTACAAGTACAAGTTACCTATCCTGTAAGAAAGTTGTACAAGTTACCTATCCTGTAAGAAAGTTGTACAAGTTACCTATCCTGTAAGAAAGTTGTACAAGTTACCTATCCTGTAAGAAAGTTGTACAAGTTACCTATCCTGTAAGAAAGTTCTACTGGGGAAAGTTCTACAAGTCACCTGAACTCTAGGAAAGTTCTACAGGTTACCTGTCCCCCAGGAAAGTTCCACAAGTTACCTGTCCTCTAGGAAAGTTCAACAAGTTACCGGAAAGTTCTACAAGTTACCTGTCCTCTAGGAAAGTTCTACAAGTTACCGGAAAGTTCTACAAGTTACCAGTCCTCTAGAAAAGTTCTACAAGTTACCAGTCCTCTAGGAAAGTTCTACAAGTTACCTGTCCTCTAGGAAAGTTCTACAAGTTACCTGTCCTCTAGAAAAGTTCTACAAGTTACCTGTCCTCTAGAAAAGTTCTACAAGTTACTGGAAAGTTCTACAAGTTACCTGTCAAAATTTCCTCTCTCGGTGTCGCCCTTGGTGATGACGTAGACAAAGTGGGAGGTGAGGACAAAGGGCACGCGCTCTCGCTTCACGTGGAACTTGCTCTTAAAGTTGCCCAGGAAGTGGCCAAAGTCGATGTGGAACATCTGAGGAAGTCAGACGGTTGCCAGAGAATCAGAATGCAGATGGATGCCACAGAATCAGAAGAATGATGGTCGCAATAGAATCAGAAGAATGACGGTCGCAATAGATTCAGAGGGCAGATGGTCGCAATAGAATCAGAAGGCAGATGGTGGCAATGGAATCAGAAGGATGACGGTGGCAATAGAATATGAGGGATGACGGTGGCAATAGAATCAGAAGGATGATGGAGGCAATAGAGAAGGATGACGGTGGCAATAGAATCAGAAGGATGACGGTGGCAATAGAATATGAGGGATGACGGTGGCAATAGAATCAGAGGGATGATGGAGGCAATAGAGAAGGATGACGGTGGCAATAGAATCAGAAGGATGACGGTGGCAATAGAATCAGAAGGATGACGGTGGCAATAGAATCAGAAGGATGACGGTGGCAATAAAGAAGATTGATTGCAATAGAATCAGAAGGATGATGGTGGCAATAGAGAAGGATGACGGTGGCAATAGAATCAGAAGAATGACGGTGGCAATAAAGAAGATTGATTGCAATAGAATCAGAAGGATGATGGTGGCAATAGAGAAGGATGACGGTGGCAATAGAATCAGAAGAATGACGGTGGCAATAGAATATGAGGGATGACGGTGGCAATAGAATCAGAAGGATGACGATGGCAATAGAATCAGAGGGATGACAGTGGCAATAGAATCAGAGGGATCACGGTGGCAATAGAATCAGAAGGATGACGGTGGCAATAGAGAAGGATGACGGTGGCAATAGAATCAGAAGAATGACGGTGGCAATAAAGAAGATTGATTGCAATAGAATCAGAAGGATGATGGTGGCAATAGAGAAGGATGACGGTGGCAATAGAATCAGAAGAATGACGGCGGCAATAGAATCAGAAGGATGACAGAGGCAATAGAATCAGAAAGATGATGGAGGCAATAGAAAAGGATGACGGTGGCAATAGAATCAGAAGAATGACGGTGGCAATAGAATCAGAAGGATGTCGACAGAATCAGAAGGCAGACAGTGGAAATAGAATCAGAAGGATGATGGCAGGAATAGAATCAGAAGAGAACAGAAGATCCACTGCTTAGAGTAGGATTCTCCAATATTCCATTCTGAAAAGTTTGTTAATTTGTTTGAGAAAAAGGGAAGCACACCGGCACAATGAAGGTCATTATTTAGTGCTGGAAAAAGGTAAGAAACATATACAGAAACAACAGGGGGAAAGTACAGAAATAGGACCTACCAGTGGCACCCTCCAACCAACCAACCACCTGCCATTTTGAAAAAAAATGTTGTTGTTGTTGTTGTTATTGTGTCTGTTATTAGTGTTATCATGATGTTGTTGTTGTTATTGTGTCTGTTATCATGATGTTATTGTTATTGTTGTGTCTGTTATCATGATGTTGTTGTTGTTGTGTTTGTTATCATGATGTTGTTGTTGTTGTTGTGTTTGTTATCATGATGTTGTTGTTGTTATTGTGTCTGTTATCATGATGTTGTTGTTGTTGTTGTGTTTGTTATCATGATGTTGTTGTAGTTATTGTTGTGTTTGTTACCATGATGTTATTGTCGTTATTGTTGTGTCTGTTATCATGATGTTATTGTCGTTATTGTTGTGTCTGTTACCATGATGTTATTGTCGTTATTGTTATCACGATGTAGTTGGGTCTGTAATCATGATGTTAATGTTGTTGTTGCTGTTATCTTGATGTTGTTGTGTCTGTAATCATGATGTTGTCGTTGTTGTTGTGTCTGTTATCATCATGTTGTTGTTGTTTTGATGTCCATTATCATGATGTTGTTTTTGTCTTACCTGACCGGATGACTTCATCACGATGTTGTCGTGTCTGTAATCATGATGTTATTGTTGTTGTTATTATCACGATGTAACTGTTGTTGCTGCTGCCATGACTTACCTGACCGGAAGACTTCATCATGATGTTGTCGTTGTGGCGGTCGCCCACACCGATGACGTACGTGGCCACGCAGTAGCCGGCACAGGACATCAGGAACTCTTCCACCGCCGCGTCCAGACTGACCAAACGCACGAGTGAACGCACGCATGAGTGACGGGAGATGGGGAGACACGAGCCACAGGGGGAAACAGGGAAGAGAAACAAGGACAGGATTAATGAATAATAACAGTAATAATAATATTCATAATGATAATAATCATCATGATAATAAAAACAATAATATAATAATAACAATGATATAATAGATAATAGATAATAATAATAATAATAATAATAATAATATGAGTATTATTTTATGTACTGACAGGAGACAAGTGAAAGTTCTACTCTAGTTGTAGTTTTAGCTTTATTAAATGTTTTACGGCACTTGCAATACAATTAGGTCATATAGGTGTCAAAGATTAGAAATAGAGGTGTTACAAGAGAGTAACGAACACCAAAAAAAAAAAAAAAAAAAAAGGAGGAGAGATAAGGGCGACAGATGTTTGAAAGGTATGAAAGGAAAGAAGGAGCGCACCACACCAGAGCACCAGCCAACCACCCACAGTTTTACTATATGTCCTTACGTTGGAAAAAAAGAACTTAAAAAAAATATTTCCCCCCTTCTTTTCTTTGTAAAAAAAACCCCAAAGAACCCCCCCCCCCAACCCCTAAGCCGCTAGAATTCTCCGACTCACTGCTCGGGAGACTTGTGTTTCATCTTGAGCCACTCAAACAGCGCCCGTTTGTCGAAGGCCGTCTTCTTGAACCAGCGCTGGATGTTGGCCATGGTGTCTGCGGGCGAGACCACCTCGATCATGCCCTGCTCCAGGTCTGTGGCCATACACATGTACGGGTTCATTCTGTGGTGACAGGTTAAAGGTCAAAGGTAGTCATACAAATGTACAGGTTCATTCTGTGGTCAGAGGTCAAAGGTTTAAGGTCAAAGGTGGCCATACACGGGTACGGATTCATTCTGTGGTCAACAGGTTAAAGGTTCATCCTGTGGTGAGAGGTTACAGGTTAAAGGTCAAAGGTAGCCATACACGTGTACGGGTTCATTCTGTAGTCAGAGGTCAAAGGTTTAAGGTCAAAGGTGGCCATACAGGTGTACGGGTTTATTCTGTGGTCAAAACGTCAAAGGTTTAAGGTCAAAGGTGGCCATACACATGTACGGGTTCATTCTGTGGTCAAGACGTCAAAGGTTTAAGGTCAAAGGTGGCCATACACATGTATGGGTTCATTCTGTGGTCAACAGGTTAAAGGTTCAAGGTCAAAGGTAGCCATACACATGTATGGGTTCATTCTGTAGTCAACAGGTTAAAGGTTCAAGGTCAAAGGTGGCCATACACATGTATGGGTTCATTCTGAGGTCAGAGGTTAAGGGTTTAAGGTCAAAGGTGGCCACAAAGCACAGATATTGGTTCATTCTGTGGTCAAAGGTTCAAGCTTCAAGGTCAAAGGAAGCCGCTGAGGTCAACAGGTCAAAGGTTAACGGTCATACATGTGTATGGGTTCTTCCTCTGCACAACAGGTTAATAAAGGTCAATGGTGGCCATACAACACGACATGCATCGGTTCATTCTGTGCACAACAGGTCAAAGGTTAAAGGTAGAAGTCGGCCATACATCTCTTCTGCCTGTCTGTCTGTCTCCCTCCAGTGTGCAATTTTTTGTTTTTCAAAGCCTGGCAGAGGTATACAAAGATAAACTTCTCTCTCTCTCTCTCTCTCTCTCTCTCTCTCTCTCTCTCTCTCTCTCTCTCTTTCTCTCGCTCTCGTTCGTAACGTGTGCGTATACACTTTTATACAAGAAAAACGCCAGAGCTGTGTCTAAGCCAAAGGTTACCATACTCTGTTTCCACGTAGTTTTTAACCATAAAAATAACTTTAAAAACATCCCTTAGATAAGCCTGGATCTAGTAGAACTGAACAAAAGTTTGCTCCTTCTTTCCTATCAAACATCTATCGTCCTTATCTCCCCCTCCTTCTTTTCTGTGTTTGTTACTCTCCTCAGGTAAAACCTGTACTCCTCGGCACGTTTATGAGCTTATTGTGTTACATGTGCCGTTAAACTCTTACTAAAACAAAAACACAAGAAATATAGAAATATTAGACTCAGAAACAACATGGTCACCAGACGGTGACGCTGTCAGGGAGTTATGCCCCTTGCCCCATGACACTCACTGGGAGGTCATGCAACCGTGGAAGATTAGCGAAAATGCAGGAAGTGGGAGAGAAAAACCGAAACGAGGGTAGAATGATGGGTGGGATTTTTTTCTTTCGCTCCTTTTTTTTTGGGTGGGGGGGGGGACACATGAGAATAGAAGGATGAAATTAAGGGAGTGTAAAACAAAAAAGACAATGACGTCACATAGAAAGAAGCGGCGGGAGAGAGAGAGAGAGAGAGAGAGAGAGAGAGAGAGAGAGAGAGACAGAGAGAGAGAGAGAGACAGAGAGAGACAGAGAGAGAGAGAGAGACAGAGAGACAGTGAGACAGAGATAGGGACAGAATATGGAGAAAGGAGGAATAGCAGAGAGAGACAGACAGACAGACAGAAAGAGAGAGAGAGAGAGAGAGAGAGAGAGAGAGAGAGTAGAGGGGGGAGAAAGACAGACAGACAGACAGACAGACAGACAGACAGACAGACAGACAGACAGACAGA
>NW_004798017.1:158852-160939 GCF_000002075.1 Aplysia californica | reverse complement strand
CCGAGTTTTCCCACACCAGCCACAGGGGGCGCTTCTTAGAGCTCATGAACTTGCACTTCTCCACCCTGTCACAGGAGATATAATAGATAATAGATAATAGATAATAGATAATACTGTCCCTGTGGTTTTATGCACCCCGCATAATTTAGCAAAATTTTGATAATTTTCTGATTATGTTCCTTTATCATTCTTTGTTAAAATTAACACAATCGCATAATTTCACAATTTTTGGGCTCAGTTTGCATAATTTCAGAATTTTTCTTACATAAAACGACAGGGAAAGATAAAATTAATAATAGATAGCATTTATATAGCGCAAATCCCCACTCAACAACAAGCTCTAAGTGCTTCACAATCTATATTATCACCCCAGCAGACCTGAGAGCATTCTGAAACAATCTCAACTTCCTGGGAAGCACACAGTTCAAGTAGCCATTTATAGGCGCTAAAACACTAACATACTGACAAGATCTTTCGTTGTCTATGGCCGGGTACCTATTTCTCACCTGGGGAAAGTGAAGAAAATTTGTGTAAAGAGCCTTTCCCAAGGACACAACGTCAGGCCTGTGGCTCTAACCCCCGAACCCGCAACCTCACGATTACGAGTTCGGTAGCCTGACCCCTTGGCCATCAACGCCACATGACCACACAATGATAATGATAAACAATTACAACAAATTTCACATACATTTGTTTTAGTAAGAGCTTTACAGCCCTTGCAACACAATAAGGTCATATAAGTGCCGAAGATTAGAGGTGTTACAAGAGAGTAACAAACACAAAAAGGAGGAGGAGAGATAAGGAAGATAGATGTTTGATAGGAAAGAAGAAGCAAACCACACTAGAGCACCCACACAAACAAACAAACAAACATAAAAACTGTAGCCCCCTCACCTGAGCTCGCGCATCTTATAGAGAGGAGTGAGCGGGCTGGAGAGCTGAGACAGACACTTCTTGTAGGTCTTCTGGTTCAGAACCTTAGTCATGTGCTGCATGGCTTGTTCTTTGTGGGCCTGCACAGGGGGGGGGAGGGGGGGTAGCAACAGGTGAAGATTATATTACACACTACTATGGTGTAGTCAAAACTTTGTGGCACAACTTATTGGCAAATACTATCTCAATGATAAAACACCAGTTGGGCTCCCTTTCGATGAAAGGAATGATCGGTGCACTACATCAACTGAAAGTCATTGGCCTACTTTATTTACACTCTACTGGAATAGAGCAATAAATCTTGAGAGAAAAGTGACACATGTGTTTCCAAGTTGCCAAATATATAATAGACGTATAGATTTGATTCTCTATTCCGCTTTTGTGGTTGTACACTCCATAATTTCAAAGGTGTGGAATCAGTGCACACGTGTAGTGAACAGAAGGCTCACTTGTTTACAATGGCGTCTTAGAAGACGGACTTTCCCAAGAAGAGATCTAAACGAAACTAATGAAAAACTGAAAATTAAACTACAGTGACTTCAGGCTTCTCAATGAAACTGTGCACCCTTTAAATGCTTCTGAACTACCATTAATTTTGTCAAATTCGAAAGTTAAGTTGTTCAGAAATTTTAGGTAGCCAAAGTGTGAACTTTCACAAATATAATATATAGAGATAAAGTCTCAGGCTTTTGCACAGTGACTTGTATCAATTTGTCTTAATAGATCAATATTTTTGTAAAGACCTGTTAGTTGTATTCTAGAAAATTCCTTAATAAATACTAATTAAAAATCCCAGTGGGTGGGTTCTACAGATTTTTAAAGATTTCTACCTGGGGCAATATTGCTTTTAAAAGCACGTTTGTCATTTGTTTCTAATCATGACATTATGTTTATTGAACCCATTTTTTGTGAACCTTGAGTGCAAAAAAGTGTTCACAATAAAATTAACTTTTCGTAATAAGTTTTGCCACTAAAAAGTGTTATTGGTGAGCTGTGACTTAGGCCATAAAAAGCGTATGCAAAATGTTTTTGAGAAGCGGGAAGTGCAGTGAAAAATCACATTTTCCATGTAACTTACCTGATCCCCGATATTCCCCAATTTTATGACAGTTCAGCCCACACAGCTTCTTCAGTACCCCCTTCCTTCCCCCCCC
>NW_004798017.1:155147-158752 GCF_000002075.1 Aplysia californica | reverse complement strand
CTATTCCGCTTTCGTGGTTGTACACTCCATAATTTCAAAGGTGTGGAATCAGTGCACACGTGTAGTGAACAGAAGGCTCACTTGTTTACAATGGCGTCTTAGAAGACGGACTTTCCCAAGAAGAGATCTAAACGAAACTAATGAAAAACTGAAAATTAAACTACAGTGACTTCAGGCTTCTCAATGAAACTGTGCACCCTTTAAATGCTTCTGAACCACCATTAATTTTGTCAAATTCGAAAGTTAAGTTGTTCAGAAATTTTAGGCAGCCAAAGTGTGAACTTTCACAAATATAATATATAGAGATAAAGTCTCAGGCTTTTGCACAGTGACTTGTATCAATTTGTCTTAATAGATCAATATTTTTGTAAAGACCTGTTAGTTGTATTCTAGAAAATTCCTTAATAAATACTAATTAAAAATCCCAGTGGGTGGGTTCTACAGATTTTAAAAGATTTCTACCTGGGGCAATATTGCTTTTAAAAGCACGTTTGTCATTTGTTTCTAATCATGACATTATGTTTATTGAACCCATTTTTTGTGAACCTTGAGTGCAAAAAAGTGTTCTCAATAAAATTAACTTTTCGTAATAAGTTTTCCCGCTAAAAAGTGTTATTGGTGAGCTGTGACTTAGGCCATAAAAAGCGTATGCAAAATGTTTTTGAGAAGCGGGAAGTGCAGTGAAAAATCACATTTTCCATGTAACTTACCTGATCCCCGATATTCCCCAATTTTATGACAGTTCAGCCCACACAGCTTCTTCAGTACCCCCTTCCTTCCCCCCCCCCCCCAAACTTACCTGATCTCTGATATTATGAGAGAGTTCAGTTCACACAGCTTCTTCACAGCATCCTTCTCCTTACAAGCACACTTACCTGAACTCCAATATTCCCCAACTTTATGAGAGAGTTGAGTACACACAGTTTCTTTAGAGTCTCCTCCCTCTCCTCCCATCCCCCCATTCCTCTCGCCCCTCCCTTACCTTCCCTCTCCACCCTCCCTCGTACCCCCTCCTCCCAACTAATCTGATCTCCAATATTCCCCAACTTTACAAAAGAGTTGAGTCTACACAGTTTCTTTAGAGTCTCCTTCCTTTCCTCCCATTCCCCATTCCTCTCCCCCCATCCAACTAACCTGATCTCCAATATTCCCAAACTTAATAAAAAGAACTCAGTCCACACAGCTTCTTCAGAGCATTCTTCCCCCTCCCCTTTATCTCTCCCCTCACCCTGCACACTTACCTGATCTCCAATATTCCCCAACTTTATGAGAGAGTTGAGTCCACACAGCTTCTTCAGAGCCTCCTCCCCCTCCTTCTATCCCCTCCCCCTTCCCTCTTCCCAACTCACCTGATCTCCAATATTCCCTAACTTTATGAGAGAGTTGAGCTCATACAGCTTCTTCAGAGTCTCCTCCCCCTCCTCCCATCCCCTCCTCCCAACTCACTCGATTTTCCATATTCATCAACTTTATGAGAGAGTTGAGCCCACACAGTTTCTTCAGCGCCTCCTCCCCCTCCTCCCATCCCCCATTCCTCTCCCCCTCCCCCCCCCACCTTCCTCCCATTCCCTCATCCCCACCCCCCACCCCCCAACTTACCTGATCTCCAATATTCCCCAACTTTATGAGAGAGTTGAGCCCACACAGTTTCTTGAGCGCCTCCTGCTGTTTCATCAGCACCAACAGATGGTCCTCATTATGTCGCAGATAACACTCTAAGAGCAGCCGGTACTGAGTGCTCACCGCAGCGTTGTACGTCTCTGATCTGCAACAATCGATACAAAAATTTGTCTAAAATAATAATAACAATAATAACAATTGTGAGGCAGCGTGGTGAAATCAGGCTCTTGTCAAAATAATCAAAGTGAAGAAACTTGCTTTTTTCCACAGGTTTGTGAATTTTTTTCAAATTTTTGTTTTTTGGTTCACTTCCTTTCATGCCCATTAAAGAACTCATTTCTGCATGGATTTTTCTGAAAAATGTTGATTAAAGGCACAAAAAATGTAAATTTTCAGTTACCATGGACTCTTAAGCTAAGGACATAACTAATATTTGGCGGCCATTTTCTCACTAATTTTACCTCTGAAAACAGGTGACACCCACCTCCTTCATTCGCAAATATCTCGACTTGTATTCAAGATAAATGGATATATTTTACATCCAAATAAACACAAGTGAACAAGCTTTACGATGATACCAATAACTCTCTCTCTCTCTTGCCCTTTTTAACTCCCAGTGGAGCACAGGCCATCAACAACATTACTCCAGCGAAGCCTGTCCTGAGCATCTTTTTCTATCTGTTTCCGTGATGTCCCCGCTTTTTCAATTTCCGACCAATAACTCTACATGCCCGTAAATTGACGAGAGCCTGATTCCACCATGCTGCCTCACAATTAAAAATAATATATATATATTAATAAATAACACTTTAAAAACGCCTACTTCTTCTACCTGGAGGATCTACGAGCTTCAAAATAAAATTAAACTTAGATAAGGTTTCATGCATACTGGCCCGTTCAACGTACAATAATCCTTTCAAATACATACATATCCGTAATCTGACAAAAGAACACATACACACACATACGCAAACACACAAATAGGCGGGACTCACTTCAGCAGCCAGAAGAGTTTATGACCCATGTGCTGGTTCTTGAGGGCTCTCCGTAGCAGGAACTCCGCCAGGGGGCAGCACAGGTGGGTCTCGAACTTGAGGGCCTGGACCAGCTGTAGCAGGTACTGGGCGAGGTCGTCGTCACTGGGGGGACACACAGACAGACAATGTACACATAGATAGATAGACACACACACACACACACACACACACACACACACAGCGTAGCAGGAACTCGGCAGGGGGGGCAGCACAGGTGGGTCTCGAACTTGAGGGCCGGGACTAGCTGTACACATAGATAGACACACACACACACACACAAAATGAAGCGGGCACTGGATTAGATCGTTGTCACTGGAGGGACAGACAGACAGACAATGTACACATAGACACACATACACACAACATACACAAAATGGAGCGGGCACTGGATTAGATCGTTGTCACTGGAGGGACAGACAGACAGACAATGTACACATAGACACACATACAAATACACACAATGGAGCGGGCACTGGATTAGATCGTTGTCACAGGAGGAATTACATATACAACAAGTCTATGGACACAGTGAATTATGTCAGAGCACTAGTGTAGGATATTGTATGACAAGTCTATGGACATATGTGAATTACGTCTGACAAAGTGCTAGTCTATGAAATTATACGACAAGTTTATAGACAAATGTGAATTACATATACGACAAGTCTATAGACACATGCAAATTGTGTCAGAGCACTAGTGTAGGACATTGTATGACAGGTCTATGGACTAATGTGAACTACATATGTATACGACAAGTTTATGGACAAATGTGAATTACATATATGACAAGTCTATGGACAAATGTGAACTTTATATACAACAAGTCTATGGACAAATGTGATTTATATATCCAACAAGTTTCAGTTTTAGTTTTAGTAGAGGTTTTATGGCGCTCGCAACTGCATAAGGTCATATGAGCGCCAGAAGATTAGAGGTGTTACAAGA
>NW_004798017.1:153502-155047 GCF_000002075.1 Aplysia californica | reverse complement strand
GAAAACAGGTGGCCCCCACCTCCTCCTTTCGCAAATATCTTGACTTGTATTCAAGACAAATCGATATTTTTTATCCAAATAAATACAAGTGAACAAGCTTTAAGATGATACCAATAACTCTACATGCCCAAAAATTGACGAGAGCCTGATTCCATCACGCTCCCTCACAAATATTTTGTTACAAGTATTGGATATACTTCAGACCACTTTTTTTCTTCTTGGACTCCGGTGATTTTTGGGAATAATTTAACGATTTGATGTCCTGAAATTGTTCGATAGTGCTTTGAGATAGGTTCGTAAGATTCGATGATAAGATAGAAGTGCTTCCCGCCTCTTAAATAGCCTAATAGTGTTGACAGGGCCGTTAAATCAACTCACGAGAACATACTACATACAGCAGAAGTGCTATCTGGTACTAACTGCATAAGGTCATATGAGCGCCAGAAGATTAGAGGTGTTACAAGAGAGTAACAAACATAAAAAAGAAGAAGGGAAGATAAGGACGGTAGATATTTGATAGGAAAGAAGGAGCAAACCACACCAGAGCACCCGCCAACTGCCCAACAAGTCTATGAACACATGAGAATTACATATATGGAAAGTCTATGGACAAGTGTGATTTACATATACAAGAGACTTGTTGTATATCATACGACAAGTCTCTGGTTTACGCCATGTTTGAGAATCACCTGAGCTCTTTGTCCAAACACTTGACGGCAAACTCTCGGACGTTCCGGTCGGGGTATTCGTAGTCCAGGATCTCCAGGGCAAAGTCCACGGGCAGGGTCGGCCAGGTCTGCAACAGGGCCGTCATCTGAAATGTCAAAAGGTCGCTACCTTAGAATTGCACAGTTCTATCTGACATTTTAAGCAGTTTAGGGTTACTAAGACCATGAGGTCAGAAACCAAATGTTCTATCTGCACTATCAAAATCGTAAGATTATTCGAGGTCATTGTCAAGATATTCAAAGAATTACATTTGAAAAAGCTCGACACGTTGGGAAATGCAAAATTTTGAACGACAAATTTCTCAGAACCAGGTACTGAGCTGACAGAACTTTTTGTAATTCTAGGGCTGCAACGTGCTAAGTTTTCACCTTGTCCAGCAGGAAAACTCTGAGCTTGCAACAATTCTTTTGTTGCACTGGCGAATGTTTCTGTACATCACTTTTTTTTTTAATCTCTCGTATCAGCATTCAATAAACTGTCAAGGCTTCGTTCTAGAGTGAAGTACAGCATCCGTTAGTGAATTTTGGCATAAGGAAATGTGATTTTAGCACCAGTAATCGGCTTTTAGCAACAATAAGTAATTCTTAGCATCAGTCAGTAAGTGAATTTTTGCATCAGTCAGAAAGTGAATTTTTAGCATCAGTCAGAAAGTGAATTTACTTACTGCAGCCAGCTTTATACAGTTATGCCACTTACTGCAGCCATCTCACATAACTGTTCCACTTGCTATATCCACCTCCCACGGCGTCACTTTTCGCCCGATTCTGTTACCTTTAGTTCGCGTGACTCAGCAGCCCGCCGGAGCTCCCCCGCTCG
>NW_004798017.1:150104-151935 GCF_000002075.1 Aplysia californica | reverse complement strand
TAGCTATTCCACTTACCGTAGCCACACCCATACAGCTAGCTATTCCACTTACTGTAGCCACACCCATACAGCTAGCTATTCCACTTACCGTAGCCACACCCATACAACTAGCTATTCCACTTACTGTAGCCACACCCATACAGCTAGCTATTCCACTTACTGTAGCCACTCCCATACAGCTAGCTATTCCACTTACTGTAGCCACCCCCATAAAGCTGTTCCACTTACTGTAGCCACCCCCATAAAGCTGTTCCACTTACTGTAGCCACCTCCATATAGCTAGCTATTCCACTTAGTGCAGCCACCTCTGTACAGCTAGCTATTCAACTTAGTGTAGCCACCCCCATACAGTTAGCTATTCCACATACCGTGGCCACCTCGATGTAGCTGTTCCACTTGACGGACTGCAGCACGCGTGTCAGACTGTTGGGGAAGCGCTGGCACACCTCGTAGCGCAGCATCCAGATGAGCTCCTTGTCCTGCTCAAACAGCTGGTCCGACTGGTACAAGGCCTGGGCTAGCTGCTCCAGGTGGATCTTGCTCACCTTCATGCTCTGTCAACAACATCAACAGCTACATCAACTACAGCAGCATCAACAACAACAACACTGAGTGACGTGACTAGTTAGTCTAGATTTATATACATAGTGCCTCTCAGCGAGTGACAAGTGAACACTGACCAGTCAGTCTAGATTTACACACATAGTATTTCTCACTCAGTGACCAGTTAGACTAGATTTATATACATAGCATTCCTCACTGAGCAACTAGTGACCAGCCAGTCTAGATTTATACACGTAACATTCCTCACTGAGTGATCACTGTCTAGACATATACACAACATTACAAAGCGATCAGTTAGTCTAGATTTATACACATAGGCTAGTGTCTGTCACTGTGTGACCAGTGACCAGTCACTTTAGATCTACACACATAGCATTTCTCACAGAGTGACCAGTCAGTCTTGATCTACACACATTCCGTCAGAAGAGTGACGGAGGAGAGCCACACCAATGCCCCGCCCACTTCCTCCAGCTACCTACCGGAGATCCCACCTCTCCGTCGGACACCATGTTTTCTGACGCACACTCCAGAACCTGCGGGGAGAAGAAACCGACACAAACACGGTCAAGCTTTGGAAAACGGTGAAATGGGCTAGGCTTAATGCTCCTACCAACACTATAAAGTTATTTCAAGAGGCAGGATCTACGAATTTAACGTCCATCTCCAAAAAGAACAGAGCCAAAAGGGACATTCGTGTAAAGAGCCTTTCCCAAGGACACACCATCAGGCTGAGCTGAGACCCGAACCCTGTAACTCGCAATCTCACAAGAACGGGTCCGGAAGCCTAACCACTGAGCTACTGACGCCACTTCAGGCTTTAGACCAATGAAGAGAGCATAACGAACAACGTGATAGACACAGCACAAAACTGAGGACACAGGGAGAACATGGAAACTCGTTGTAGAAAGCATTTTGCGGCACTTCCAACACAATAAGGTCATACATGTGCTGAAGATTAGAGGTGTTAGAAGAGGGTAACAAACACAAAAAAAGAAAGAGGAGAGATCTTGTCAGAATGTTAGTGTTTCAGAGCCCATAAATGGCAGGCCAGCACTGTATGCTTCCCAGGAAGTTGAGATTGTTTCAGAATGCTCTCAGGTGTGCTGGGGTAATAGTATAGATTGTGAAGTGCATAGAGCTTGCTGTTGAGAGGGGATTCGCGCTATACAATTGCTATCTATTCTTCTTCTTATTATTAGATGTTTGACAGGAAAGAAGAAGCAAACCACACCAAAGCACCAGCCAACCACCCACACAGGGAGAACAT
>NW_004798017.1:146917-150004 GCF_000002075.1 Aplysia californica | reverse complement strand
ACCTACCGGAGATCCCACCTCTCCGTCGGACACCATGTTCTCTGACGCACACTCCAGAACCTGCGGGGAGAAGAAACCGACACAAAAACGGTCAAGCTTTGGAAAACGGTGAAATGGGCTAGGCTTAATGCTCCTACCAACACTATAAAGTTATTTCAAGAGGCAGGATCTACGAATTTAACGTCCATCTCCAAAAAGAACAAAGCCAAAAGGGACATTCGTGTAAAGAGCCTTTCCCAAGGACACACCATCAGGCTGAGCTGAGACCCGAACCCCCTAACTCGCAATCTCACAAGAACGGGTCCGGAAGCCTAACCACTGAGCTACTGACGCCACTTCAGGCTTTAGACCAATGAAGAGAGCATAACGAACAACGTGATAGACACAGCACAAAACTGAGGACACAGGGAGAACATGGAAACTCGTTATAGAAAGCATTTTACGGCACTTCCAACACAATAAGGTCATACATGTGCTGAAGATTAGAGGTGTTAGAAGAGGGTAACAAACACAAAAAAAGAAAGAGGAGAGATCTTGTCAGAATGTTAGTGTTTCAGAGCCCATAAATGGCAGGCCAGCACTGTATGCTTCCCAGGAAGTTGAGATTGTTTCAGAATGCTCTCAGGTGTGCTGGGGTAAAAGTATAGATTGTGAAGTGCATAGAGCTTGCTGTTGAGAGGGGATTCGCGCTATACAATTGCTATCTATTCTTCTTCTTATTATTAGATGTTTGACAGGAAAGAAGAAGCAAACCACACCAAAGCACCAGCCAACCACCCACACAGGGAGAACATGGAGGCGTTTTTCAGCACTTGCAACACAATAAAGTCATATAAGTGCGGAAGATTAGAAAAAAATTATAGCATTTCTAATTGAGCGAACAGTGACCAGTCAGTCTAGGTCTATAGGCCACCAAAAGAGTAATAAACACAAAAAAGAAAGAGGAGAGATAAGGATAATAGATGTTGGATTTGATAGGAAAGAAGGAGCAAACTACACCAGAGCACTCACTAACCACCCACAACAGGGAAACATATCCCGATCATTGTACACGGACAAAGAAAAACTGGCAGATACAAAGATAAATTTAAGGAAGACATGATTGTGAGTGTGTGTGTGTGTGAGTGTGTGTGTGTATGAGTGTGTGTTTGTGTGTGTGTGTGGGAAAGAGAGAGAAATCAACAGAGAGAGAAAGAGAAAGACAAACAGACAGACAGAGAGACAGAGAGAGAGAGAGAGAGAGAGAGAGAGAGAGAGAGAGAGAGAGAGAGAGAGAGAGAGAGAGAGAGAGAGAGAGAGAGAGAGAGAGAGAGAGAGAGAGAGAGAGAGAGAGAGAGAGAGAGATGAGGAGAAGCACCAATGCCCCCCCCCCTCAACCCCCCACCTTGTCATAGGGAGGGTAGACCAGATAGGCTCCCTTAGTGTAGGCGACATCAGGGAAGTTGACCTTGACAAAGGACGCATCCATGCGGAGCACGTTGAGTGACACACCACCTGTGGGAGCACACCAACAACACGTGTCATCATTGACTACACACCAACAACACAGTGTCATCTTTGACTACACACAAGCAACACAGTGTGTCATCATTGACTGCACACCAACAACACATGTCAGCATTGACTACATACCAACAACACATGTAACACACCAACAACACAGTGTCATCATTGACTACACATGAACAACACAGGCATACACAGAAACACACACACAAGCACACACTGAAACACCCACACACATATAGTCACACACATATAGTCTCACACACACAAACACACATACACACACACACACACACCCAGAGGGTAGCAGTGTTCCTCTGGTTGTTGCAGCAAGTCTTGTGGCCACATGGGCAGCTCGCCACACACACACACACACGCGCGCGCTCGCGCGCGCGCACGCACACACACACACACAGTCACACACACACACACATACACACTCACCCAGAGGGTAGCAGTGTTCCTCTGGTTGTTGTAGCAAGTCTTGTGGCCACATGGGCAGCTCGCGGTCCCCTCTCTGCAGTCTGAGCTTGAAATCGTACACGGGGATGTTCACCCATGAACACAGGTCCTGACACATGACACAGGACACATATGACACATCAGATGGGTTGAGTTGACATAAATGATGTTTGACACACATGACAAATGATACATCAGATGGGTTGAGTTGACATAAATGATGTTTGACACACGACATATGATACATCAGATGGGTTGGGCTGACACACATAATAATATATGACACACGACACAAAACCCCGACACATATGACAAATGACACATCAAACAAGTTTGGCTTTTTTTGGGGGGTACGAGTCTTACGGTGCAAGAAACACAATAAGGTCATATAATGCTGAAGATTAGAGGTGTTACACGGGAGTAATAAACACAAAAAAGAAGGAGGAGAGATAAAGACGATAGATGTTTGATAGGAAAGAAGGAGCAAACCACACCAGAGCACCCGCCAACCACCCACCAAGTTTAGCTGACAGAAAGGATACAAGGCACACATCGTCACTGCACTAGCAGAAGGGCATAACTCACAGCCGTGCCAAAGCGAAACTGGCCTTTTCTTTTGTTTGGCGGTACTATATTTATCTTTCGGGAGAACCAGAAAAAAAAATTGTGCAGGCAGTCACAAAAGCAATATGCGTGGCAAGTTTTATCTTTATAAGATGATAAATAGTCTAGTTCACCAGTCATTTTCCATTTGATTTATCTCAAAAGTAGCAAAAAATGAGATGTGCCATTTTGCTAGCGCGGAGGCCATTTAAAACATGACATATTAAACATATTATCAGATGGGTTGGGCTAACACAAATGATATATAACACATATGACACATGACACACGAAACCCTGACAAAAATGTCACACGAGACACACATCAATTAGACGCTTCCCCGTCGCACACAGGAAACCCGAGTTCGATTCCTGATTGGAGAGGAAATTCTTATTGAGTATCCGGGTCTTTCTGCTGGGATGTTCAATCCCTCTCGGACCAGGTTGGCCCTGACACTGCGAAAAGGTTAGAAGCCTGCCTCCTAAACTATCTAACTTATATCGATGAGGGTGTAAA